>NC_057800.1:353313032-353597027 GCF_018294505.1 Triticum aestivum | reverse complement strand
AAAAATGAAAAAATGAAAAAAGAGAAAAAAATGAGAGAAAAGAGAGAAGGGACAATGTTACTATCATTTTACCACACTTGTGCTTCAGAGTAGCACCATGTTCTTCATATAGACAGTCTCTTGAGTTGTCACTTTCATATACTAGTGGGAATTTTTATTATAGGACTTGGCTTGTATATTCCAACGATGGGCTTCCTCAAATGCCCTAGGTCTTCATGAGCAAGCAAGTTCGATGCACACCCACTTAGTTTCAGTTTGAGCTTTCATACACTTATAGCTCTAGTGCATCTGTTGCATGGCAATCTCTACTCCTCGCATTGACATCAATTGATGGGCATCTCCATAGCCCGTTGATTAGCCACGTTGATGTGAGACTTTCTCCTTTTTGTCTTCTCCACACAACCTCCACCATCATATTCTATTCCACCTATAGTGCTATATCCATGGTTCACGCTCATGTATTGCGTGAAAGTTGAAAAGGTTTGAGAACATCAAAAGTATGAAACAATTGCCAGACCATATGATTTTGTAGGGATAACTTTCTTTGGCCATGTTATTTTTAAAAGACATGATTGCTTTATTAGTGTGCTTGAAGTATTATTGTCTTAATGTCAAATGATAGACTATTGCTTTGAATCACTCGTGTCTTAATATTCATGCCATGATTATATTACATGATCAAGATTATGCTAGGTAGCATTCCACATCAAAAATTATCTTTTTTATCATTTACCTACTCGAGGACGAGTAGGAATTAAGCTTGGGGATGCTGATGCGTCTTCATCGTATCTATAATTTTTTATTGTTCCATGCCAATAGTATACAACTTTCATATACTTTTGGCAACATTTTATACTATTTTTAGGACTAAAATATTGATCCAGTGCCCAGTGCCAGTTCCTGTTTGTTGCATGTTTTTTGTTTCACAGAAAATCCATATCAAACGGAGTCCAAACGGGATAAAAACTGACGGAGATTTTTTGGAATATATGTGATTTTTGGAAGAAGAATCAATGCGAGACGATGCCCGAGGGGGGCACGAGGCAGGGGGCGCGCCCCAGGGGGTCAGGCACGCCTTAGGCCCTCGTGGCCACTTCGTAAGGCGGTTGGTGCCCTTCTTTCGCCGCAAGAAAGCCAATACCCGGATAAAAATCGTGTCCAAATTCATCCCTATCAGAGTTATGGATCTCTGGGAATTTAAGGAATGGTGAAAGGGCAGAATCTGGAATGTAGAAATAGAGAGAGATAGAGAGACATATCCAATCTCGGAGGGGTTCTTGCCCCTCTGCCGCCATGGAGGCCATGGACCGTAGGGGAAACCCTTCTCCCATCTAGGGGGAAGGTCAAGGAAGAAGAAGAAGAAGGGGGATCTCTTCTCCTCTCTCCCGGTGGCGCCGGAACACTGCCGGCGCCATCATCATCACTGCAATCTACACCAACAAATTCACTGCCATCATCACCAACTCTTCCCCCCTCTATGCAGTGGTGTAACCCCTCTTTTACCTGCTTTAATCTCTACTTAAACATGGTGCTCAATGCGATATATTATTTCCCAATGATGTATGGCTGTCCTATGATGTTTGAGTAGATCCATTTTGTCATATGGGTTAATTGATGATCGTGATTGGTTTGAGTTGCACATTTTATTAATGGTGCTATCCTATGGTTCTCTCCGTGTCGCGCAAGCGTGAGGGATCCCCACTGTAGTGTTTGTAATATGTTCATGATTTTCTTATTGTGGGTGGCATGAGTGATAGAAACACAGACCCAAGTAAGTAGGTTATTTGCGTATGGGAATAAAGAGGAACTTGATGCCTTATAATGTTATGGTTGGGTTTTACCTTAATGATCTTCAGTAGTTGCGGATGCTTGCTAGAGTTCCAATCATAAGTGCATATGATCCAAGAAGATAAAGTATGTTAGCTTATGCCTCTCCCTCAAATAAGATCGCAATAATGATTACCAGTCTAGTTATCGATTGCCTAGGGACAAATAACTTTCTTGTGTGACAACAAGCTCTCTACTAAAACTAACTTAGTTGTGTCTTTATCTAAACAGCCCCTAGCTTTTATTACATGCTCTTTATTATCTTGCAAACCTATCCTATCATACCTACAAAGTACTTCTAGTTTCATACTTGTGCTAGGTGAAGCGAACGTTAAGCGTGTGTAGAGTTGTATCGGTGGTCGATAGAACTTGAGGGAATATTTGTTGTACCTTTAGCTCCTCGTTGGGTTCAACACTCTTACTTATAGGAAGAGGCTACCATTGATCCTCTATACTTGTGGGTTATCACTAGCTAATAACTATGGACCCGAAGGTTTGTGGTAAACTACTCACACATCACCGGAGAGGCTATGGTATTGATGTAGAAGCCCTCCGTGATAGATTCCCCCTCCAGCAGAGCGTCGGAAAAGGCCCCAAGATGGGATCTCACGGGAATAGAAGGTTGCCATGGTGGAATTACGGTTTCTTGGTGCTCCTCGAATGTTTTAGGGTATAAGAGTATATATAGGGGGAAGAAGTAGGTCGGTGGAGCTGCGAGGGGCCCACGAGGGTGGGGGGCGCGCCCACCCCCCCTGGGGCATGCCCTCCTGCCTCGTAGCCTCCTCGCTTCTTTCTTGATGTCCACTCCAAGACTCCTGGATCACATTTGTTCCAAAAAAGATCCTCGCGAAGGTTTCATTCCGTTTGGATTCCCTTTGATATTCCTTTTCTGTGAAACACTGAAATAGGCCAAAAAAACAGCAATTTGCAATGGGCCTTCGGTTAATAGGTTAGTCCCAAAAATAATATAAAAGTGCATAATAAAGCCCATTAAACATCCAAAATAGATAATATAATAGCATGGAACAATCAAAAATTATAGATACATTGGGGACGTATCAAGCATCCCCAAGCTTAATTCCTGCTCGTCCTCGAGTAGGTAAATGATAGAAACGACATTTTTGATGTGGAATGCTACCTAACATAATTTTCAAAGTAATTCTCTTTATTGTGGCATGAATGTTCAGATCTGAAAGATTCAAGATAAAAGTTTAATATTGACATAAAAATAATAATAAAAGTTTAATATTGACATAAAAATAATAATACTTCAAGCATACTAACTAAGCAATTATGTCTTCTGAAAATAACATGGCCGAAGAAAGCTTATCCCTACAAAATCATATAGTTTGGCTATGCTTCATTTTTTTCACACAAAAATGCTCTCATCATGCACAACCCCGATGACAAGCGAAGCAATTGTTTCATACTTTAGTAATCTCAAACTTTTTTCAACTTCCACGCAATACATGAGCGTGAGCCATGGACATAGCACTACGGGTGGAATATAATGGGGGTTGTGTGGAGAAGACAAAACAGGAGAAAGTCTCACATTGACGCGGCTAATCAATGGTCTAGGGAGATGCCCATCAATTGATGTCAATGCAAGGAGTAGGGATTGCCATGCAATGGATGCACTAGAGCTATAAATGTATGAAAGCTCAACAAAAGAAACTAAGTGGGTGTGCATCCAACTTGCTTGCTCATGAAGACCTAGGGCATTTGAGGAAGCCCATTGTTGGAATATACAAGCCAAGTTCTATAATGAAAAATTCCCACTAGTATATGAAAGTGACAAAGTAAGAGACTCTCTATCATAAAGATCATGGTGCTACTTGGACGCACAAGTGTGGAAAAAATGATAGTAGCATTGTCCCTTATATTTATTTTCTATTTTTTTATTTTCTATTTTTTGGGGACAATGCTCTATTAATGATGATAATCACACTTCTATTTATTTACAACTCAATGATCACAACTCAATACTAGAACAAAATATGACACTATGTGAGTGCTTCCGGTGGTGTACCGGGATGGCAATGAATCAAGAGTGACATGTAGAATAAATTATGCATGGTGGCTTTGCCACAAATACGATGTCAACTACATGATCATGTAAGGCAATATGACAATGATGAAGCGTGTCATAATAAATGAAACGGTGGAAAGTTGCATGGCAATATACCTCGGAATGGCTATGGAAATGCCATAATAGGTAGGTATGGTGGCTGTTTTGAGGAAGATATAAGGAGGTTTATGTGTGATAGAGCATATCATATCACGGGGGTTTGATGCACCGGCGAAGTTTGCACCAACTCTCAAGGTGAGAAAGAGCAATGCACGGTACCGAAGAGGCTAGCAATGATGGAAAGCTGAGAGTGCGTATAATCCATGGACTCACATACTTATTCCAAAAATCAACAAGTCATCAAAAACCAAGCATTACGCGCATGCTCCCAGGGGGATAGATTGGTACGAAAGGACCATCGCTCATCCCCGACCGCCACTCATAAGGATGACAATCAAAGAACACCTCATGTTTCAAATTTGTCACGCAATGGTCACCATACGTGCATGCTAGGGGACTTGCAAACTTCAACACAAGTATTTCTCAAATTCACAACTACTCAACTAGCATGACTCTAATATTACCATCTTCAAATCTCAAAACAACCATCAAGTATCAAACTTCTTGTAGTATTCAATGCACTTTTTATGAAAGTTTTTATTATACCCATCTTGGATGCCTATCATATTAGAACTAATTTTATAGCCAAAAAATTACCATGCTGCTCTAAAAGACTCTCAAAATAATATAAGTGAAGCATGAGAGATCAATAATTTCTATAAAATAAAACCACCACCGTGCTCTAAAAAGATATAAGTGAAGCACTAGAACAAAATTATCTAGCTCAAATGATATAAGTGAAGCACATATAGAATACATTCTGATTTATGTGTGTCTCTCCAAAAGGTGTGTACAGCAAGGATGATTGTGGTAAACTAATAAGAAAAGACTCAAATCATACAAGACGCTCCAAGCAAAACACATATTATGTGGTGAATAAAAATATAGCCTCAAGTAAAGTTACCGATGGACGAAGACGAAAGAGGGGATGCCTTCCGGGGCATCCCCAAGATTAGGCTTTTGGTTGTACTTGAATTTTACCTTGGGGTGCCATAGGAATCCCCAAGATTAGGCTTTTGCCACTCCTTTTTCCAAAATCCATCAAATCTTTACCCAAAACTTGAAAACTTCACAACACAAAACTCAACAGAAAATCTCATGAGCTCCGTTAGTATAAGAAAACAAACCACCACTTTAATGTACTGTAATGAACTCATTCTTTATTTATATTGGTGTTAAACCTACTGTATTCCAACTTCTCTATGGTTCATACCCCCCGATACTAGCCATAGATTCATCAAAATAAGCAAACAACACACGAAAAACAGAATCTGTCAAAAAACAGTGTGTAGTAATCTGTAGGTTCCGAGTACTTCTGTAACTCAAAAATCCAACCAAATTAGTGCCACCTAAATAATTTGATATTGATCTACCACTACTAGGGAAAACCTTATACACAGAAGTTTATCAGTAGCACGGTTTAAAAATGGGCGCTACTACTAATTAGTAGTAGCGAGGGGTATAAAAACCGCGCTACTACTAAGTTGATAGTAGTAGCGAGGGGTATAAACCCGCGCTGCTACTAAATGGTCTCCAACAATGCCCCCAGGATAGGCCATAGTAGTAGCGAGGGGTATAAAACGGGCGCTACTACTAAGTAAGTAGTAGTAGCGTAGGTAAGACCCACGCTACTACGAAGCCTGTCCACCCCGGCCCGATCCACACTCCCACCCCACCAACGGTCCCACACCACCCACCCCCGTCTGTCTCAAAAAAAATCACGCAGCCTGATCTAGATCCCCAACCTCCTCTCCTCTTCCAACCCACTCGCCGCCGGCCTCCCTTCCACCACCTCTCCTCCGTCCATTCGCCCACATGCCCCCCGCCGCGTGCGCCACGCTGGCGGCTGTGTGCCCCGCCCCGTCCCTCCCCCGCACTCCCCCGGCCTGCCCCCCGCGCCGATCCGCCGGAATCTGCAGCAAAGCCGGAGCCTTTCCAGCTTTCCGAGGAGTTACGGGCCATCCTCGATGAGGGCGGCGACGGCCCCCCTAGCGCGCCCAGCGGCGGCGACGCCGCCCGCCCCAAGACCAAGGGGAAGGACGGCGGGGGAGTGGCGCCTGCGGGGACGACTTTGAGCAATCCAAGCTGAGGGCCGGCCTCAACTCTGCCATCATCACTGAGAAGCCCAACATCAAGTGGAACAACGTCGCCGGGCTCGAGAGCGCCAAGCAGGCACTGTAGGAGGCCGTCATGTGGCCCGTCAAGTTCCTCCAGTTCTTCACAGGTGAGCTTATGCAAGGGAATCCAGTAATTCTACCTATTTTTTCATAGCCAAGGATGATGCGATTGTAGTTGTTGCAGCTAGATCGTATAGATAAGCCCTATGCATCTTGATCTCGATTGAATCTGATTGGATGAGCATGAATTATTCCGTTCTCGAGTCCAGGTAGAAATATGCCACACAAGCTGGCTTTTGTCTGCAGAATAAGCACAATTTTGAGCCGCCATAAGTGCGTCTACTAGATCGATTTGTATTGAACAAACTTAGTTGGTTTAGCACAGGAATATCTAGCGAATTATGTTCAGGAACCTTGTTGACTTCTCAATCCTGGCAAAGAAACTTGCTAAGCTAAACTTATAATTACCTCGCCCTTGTACGATATAATAGTATTGAGTAGAGCCATATGCATCTTGATCTGGATTGAATTTGATTGGGTGAGCATGAATATTTGCTTCTGGAGTGCAGGTCGAAAGTATGCTACACATGCTATTTTTTCTGCAGATAAGCATGATTTTGAGCCACCAAAGTGCATCCATCGATTTGTGTTGAACCAACTTAGTGCATGTCTGGCCAATTATATTCTGCAACTTCTCTGACCCATCAATCCTCGCAAAAGAACCTTGCTAAACTTATAATTGCCTCTCTTGTACCAGATAACAGTATAGAGTAGAGCTAATTGTGGTGGTAGTGTGAATTAAAAGACGACTACTTAACCAAGTGGAATAAAAAATTCCATTTTAACCATAAATCCATAGAAACATTGGTGTCTTACTACAACTAGGTGGTTAAAACTAAAAAATGCATCAGATTGTAGATAGATCAATATCTGAACTACTTGGTATGGGTATCTATTGTTTATATGAAGAGCTAGCTTCATTTCTGAACTGTTTGTTTTCCTTGCGCATTCAGCAACCTAAGTTTATGTGTTTTAATTGAAAATCAGGACATTTTCCAAATACTATCACAACTGGTATCTATGCTAGGGTTTGTGTCCTTAACTACTCAACTACACCTTGTGTGCTTTTCTTTAGTTTCTCCTGATGTGCAACTAATGAAGTATCTTATACTGGATAGTGCTTTTCTTTAGTTTCTCCTGATTATGTGGTTGCATGATTTGCTTGATTCTATGTTTCTTTTGAGCTTTATGTTTTTCTATGCACTTGTCAAATCTATATGCGTTCTTATATAACTATTCTCTGCACTTTTCACTACTAGGAAATAGCTTATAGCTTCAATTGTGCATTACGGCTTAAATAAGAATCTCTGGAAAAAAATGTTGCACATTGGCATCTACATGTACCGCATTGTTTTTTCGTGCCATTCTTCTGAAGAATCTGAAGTTTCTGAACCTTTGTCTGTAATGCTGCAGGGTTCTGGTAGCCACGATGACGGTCGTCGAGAGGTTCGTGGACTGGACGGTGTCATTGTCGGATTTCGGGTTCCGGCAGACCCTTGAGGTTCAAACACTGGGGTGCGTGCGGAGATTTCACCTCCTACCTACCTGCACCCCTCCGCCATGCTAGGATCTAAAACTAAGGAAAGTACAACACAAGAGACATAGGGTTTATACTGGTTCGGGCCACCGTTGTGGTGTAATACCCTACTCCAATGTGTGGTGTGGTGGATTGCCTCTTGGGCTGATGATGATGAACAATACAAGGAAGAACAGCCTCGCGAGGGTCTGTTCTTGGCTGGGGCGATGAACTGCTCAGTGGAGTTCAGTCACCCTTCTCTGTCTCTCTCTCTCTCTCTGCTTCCTCCAACCGACCGAACCCCCTTGCTATGTGGGTGGCTGGTCCTATTTATAGAGGCCCTGGTTCTCTTCCCAAATATCGAGCGGGAAGGGAGCCAACAATGGCGGGCTAATTTGAAGGGGGACAGCAAGTATCAGCTATCCTGACAAAAGTGGTCTTCGTCTGCGCAAAGCTCTGGTGATGACGCCGTCTTGGGCTCCACGGTGACCTCTGTCTCGTAGTCCTCCTGGTCTTGGTCTCATTGCACCGAAATGGCAACCTTTGCCTGATGCCTCGGTACCCCGCGGCTGCGCTTGCCCCCTTTGCACCAAAGAGGAAAGGAGGACGCTGCGCGGGCTGGCACCCGCCTGGCACCCTGAGTCGTCATGGCTTGCGTCACGGGCACCTCGCGAGGTACCCCGCCTTGATCTCTCCGCCTCCTCGTGAGCCAGCCTGACGATGCCGTGCCTGAGGAAGCTTTGCGTCATCCGCCCCGCGAGGTTGGCCCCTCGCGAGGGTCTTGGGTTTGTGTTGGTGAACATGGGCCATGCTGCCCCCCCTTTGAGCCACGCCGCAGGCCGCAGGCAGGCAAGTCTGGGGACCCCCGTTCCCAGAACGCCGATAGTAGCCCCCGGGCCCAAGGCGCGCCTGGACTTGGCCGTGCAGGGAGGCGCAAGGGCAAGAGCGAAGCACCGCGGGCCCTAACAGCCTGCGGCCTTGGGCGCCGCATGGTGGTTGAGTGGACGTGGGCGCCTTAGCAACTGCTTGAGTTGATAAAGGAGTGGCATCCACCTAGGCCCTGCTTCTTGCTTTCCTGGTTGCTACTCAGATCCCCTTTCTTGTGCCTCTCCTTCCTTCCTCCGAAATTTCATGATCTGCTCTGACCGTGTGACCTAGGGAGCCATGGTGCCTCGTCAGCCCCCGGCCGCAGCTTGGTACTCGTCTGCCCTGGACTCGCCGAACGTGTCGGAGGCGAGCCTTGCCCGGCTGCGCCGGATGGCGACGGCGTGGGGCATCGACGGGGCGAAGGTGTTCAAGGCCGGCTCCGCCACCCCTGAGGGTCAAAGGAGCACCTTCTATCCGCTCTTCGTAAGTGCCATTGTTGCTGGCCTGGTGCCTCCCTTCTCCGAGTTCTTCTTCTCTGTCCTCCGCCATTACAAGCTACAGGCTCTGCATCTCCATCCCAACTCCGTCCTTCTCCTGGCCATCTTTGCTTATTATTGCGAGGCTCATGTTGGGGTGCAGCCCTCAGTGGCCTTACTGAGCCACTACTTCTACCTCCGGACCTCTCGTGGGACTGCTTCCACGTGCGCGAGCTTCGTCGCGTACGGCGGCGCCATTGCCATCTCGAACTCTGGGAAGAGGATTGAGGGCTTCAGGAGCAAGTGGATCTTGGTGGATGCTGGGTGCATCCACCCTCGGCTGATCCTGCCCACGGAGCAGCCCACGAGCTCCAGCAATTGGGGTCGAGCGGAGCTCGCGGATCCCCGTGCGAAGATGGTGTTGGAGAAGATGGACGCGGATCTGAGGCCGACCGACATGGCGGCGGCGAAGCTGACCAGCGCATTGCTGCTGAGGGAGTTCCTGGAGCACCGGCTGGCTCCGCTTCGGTAGTACTCACTTCCAATGTGGAGGCCCCGTCCGAGCCCCGCGGCCTTGGCCGACGGAGACCTGGCTGCGGTTCTCCAGTCTCTGATCGGGGGCAACGTGGCGAGGCTGGAGGGCGCTCCTACGCCCTTGTTCCTCCGCAACGACTGGGAGCGGTTGGTGAAGTCCATGCCCGTCTTCAACGGGGAAGGGCCTGTGCCCGTGGAAACTCCCGAGGAACCGGTGGACGTGCCCTCCGGCGACTCCAGCGAAGAAGAGGAAGGAGGGGAGCAGGGAAAAGGGCCTGACTCCGAGGCGACTGACGGAGAGTCGAGGGCTCCCCTCCCCCGGTGCAGGTCCTGCGTTCTCCGCCTGTCTCCGAGCAATGACGATGGGGATGACGACGAAGATGACGATGAGGACAATGACGAGCAGGACGGCGGGAGCTTGCCCCCGATCCCGAAGAAGGACAGGACCGGGTTGATCTCCCGCGGGTCTCCCCCGGCCCCGGGGCGAACCGCAGACGCAGCTTCCGCCTCCAAGCTTCCCGAGGTTGACCCTTCCAGCCGGCTTTCAGGCTTCAAATTTGGCCGGAGGCCGCTTGAGCTCACTGGCGGCGACCCGTAAGCATTCGATTCTTGTCTTTATCTCTTGCTCTGCTTCTGAGCCTTGACGTCCGCATTCTTTTGGATAGGCTGGCGCCCGCAGCAAAGAAGCCGAAGGGGGCTCCCGAGGTTCCATCCGTGGCGGCGCTTCTGCCCGTGAAGGAGGGTGACTGCGACGCACAGGCTTCTCCTGCCCGGTCGTCCTCGCGAGGCCTGGCTGAGCCGGCTAGGGCGAGCTCAGCCCCCACAGCCCAAGTGGCTCCCGAGGTGCTCTTGCCTACCGCCGCCACTACAGCTGTCGGGGCGCGGCAGACTCCGCCTCAGGATGCCGCGGCTATGCTGCCGCCTTCTCCTCCTACTCCACCGGCCGCTGTCTCTCCGACTCCTTCTGCCGTTCTAGATCGTGCTGTTGCTGAGCTGGACCGACTGCATCAGGATCTTCTTGGTGCCGACGCCCGCTTGGTGGCCTGGCGCTTGGAGCTGGCTTCAGGATGGGTTCGCTCCGACGCCTCGATTCGGGCGGCGCTGGTCCAGGCCTCGACGGCATGAGACGAGGAGAAGCAGGTCGTCCTGCAGGCGAAGGCTGCTCGTGATGCAGCCCTGGGGAAGGTGGTCGACATCCGTGGTCGCTGCAAGGCGCTGGAGGACGAGCTGCAAGGCCTGCGGGATCAGCTCGCGAAAGAGGTCCGCCTTCGCCAAGAGCAGGAAGAAGGCGTGAAGGCTCGCGAGGCGGCCGTTGAGGGCCGGGAGGCCAAGCTTAGGAAGCGGCGCGACTGCCTAGGCGCGCTAGAGCAGGAGTTGGGGGCGAGGAAGGCCAAGCTGGACGACGAGGCCCTGGTTCTTGTCGAGGACCGCATGGCCTTCACGGAGATGGAGGCGAGGGCTCACTCCTCACTGAGGATGCTTTATGACAGCGGCCTGGAGAGCCCACTGGCTGGCCCCGAGGACGGCCCCGCCAAGCTGCTTCCCTTCCTAGTTCACGCTCTTGAAGATGTCGCCCTTGGCCTTGGCCCCAGGGCCGAGGCCAAGGCGCGTGTCCTGTCTTCTGCAGCACTGACGTAGGTCCTCACCCACATCTACCTTCGCGATCCTGGTGTCGACCTCGACGGCCTGCTGGAGCCAGTGAGTGGTGAGCGTGCCGCTGCCGCTGCCGAGGCCGTGAATGGTCGCGCGGAGGCTCTGCTGGGGAAGTTCCGGGCCTTCAGCACCAAGCCGGAGCAATGCACTGCCGACCCCACTTCTCCGTGAGGCGAACCCGATCCGCGCTGCTCCACCGCCGGTAAGTGACTCCGTCGCGGCTCCTGTCCTGCTTTTAGTTCCTGCACATGTATCATGCCTCGGGGAGGCGTTTAAACTTGCGTTGGGCATCGAGATAACAGTGTGGACTGTAATATTTGCTTTTGAATTCCTTGAAGTTTGCGCTTTTACCTTCCTACTTTCTTATGTTCTACGCCGGCAGAGCCCGGCCCCGCGCGTACCTCACCTAGCAATAGTCCCGACCGGAAACAAGGACGGGACCAAGGAGTGAAGGGCTACGTGAAAAGTTAGGCTCCTGAGTCGCGATGCTCAGGAGTCCCCCTTGGCGCACGAATAGCAAGTAGGGAGGTATGATGTGGGTGGATCCACCGTTCTACGTCTGCAGATCCCGGCCCCGCGCATACCTCACCCAGCAATAGTCCCGACCGGAAACTAGGACGGGACCAAGGAGTGAGGGGCTACGTGAAAAGTTAGGCTCCTGAGTCACGATGCTCAGGAGTCCCCCTTGACGCTCAAACGGCCTTCGTACCTTGGCTCCGCTCGGGGGGAGACACGGGACGAACCAGGCCCGGGGGGACCTGGCTGGGCGGCGTGCGTCTGGGTGTGACCCAGGCGCAGCCCCCGTGCCTAGCCCCCTCGCGCGGCACTCCCGAGGGGAGGCGTTACGATGAGGCTAGACACTGAGCTCTGGGCTCCCTGAGGTTGATGAGGCCCGGGGGCCACCCTCAGTTGTTTATCACCAGCGCGGAGCATAGTGCTACCGTATGTGTATGGGCATAGCCGCTCCTCGGCAATGTCGTGAGCCAGCGCGGAGCATGGTGCTTCCACTGGTACATGGGAGGGGGCCCCCCTCCGGGAGGAGCCCCCGGGGCGTGTACAGCCCCGCCCTGACACGTGGCTGGCACGGTAGGGCCTCGCGAGGTGTATCTAGGCACCCGTGAGCCAGCGCGGTTCTCATGGGGCCCTACCTCTAGGCGGGTTGCGCCTGACACTGGGCCTTATCTTGTGATGTGTCCCTGCAAATTTGGTTAGATGCCTGCACTCTACGTCCTCGGGTCCTGGCCCTCGAGCTGGTCTCAGTCGTCGCTGGTATGCCAGGTCGCGATGCCGTGGTCAAGGCCAGAGGGTGAGGGCTGGAGAACCAGTAAGAGCCCTGAGTCGCGATGCTTAGGTACCCCCCCTTTAACGTGCAAGTGGTCAGCATGGAGAAGAAGAGGTGCCGTGGACCGGCATCAAATAATCAAGCGTGGTGATTCTAGCGCATAACCGGAATAAACGCAGATGGGATACGTGCCGCTGGGCCTGGCCCGAGCGGCTTGTGGATGATGCAGCCCAGGTGGCGCCCCCAACAAGGTAAGCTAACAACATGGAATAAAAGGGATACACGCCGTAGGGACGGACCCACGCGGCCTGGGAACAATGCAGCCCCGGGGGCGCTCCTAGTTGAAAGTGAAACTTGAAAGATGACACCTGATGACGCTGAAGACGAAGGGGTGTTGGTGTAGCAGATTCGGTGGGCTGCGGAATCCGATCCTCATGAGCCCCTAGACCCAGGAGCCTCAGGAGGCTCCGGAGGCGCTGGCGGCTCCTCGCGGGCCATCTCCACCCCTGCCAGGGCAGCGGAACGCCTGGCCTCTCGTGCCTCCATGATGCCCCTCATGAGGCGCTGGTATGCGTCAGCCGCGTTCGGCAAGCCATAAGGCATGCGAACGTAGCTGTGGGGTGGGCCTCCGCAGCGCCCCACTCGCAGGGCCAGAGGCGCTCCAGAGAGGCGACTCGGTTGAGCCCTGGTATGTCGATGCAGATGCGCAGCCCACCATCCTCGCCTGGATGGGGAGCCACTACTGGCAGGCGGCAGCCGCCTTTCATGACTCTTGACTCTTGTAGCTCCTAAATGGCCTTGCTGACGAACTCCTGAGGGTCTGGATCTCCTTGCCTTGCTCCTTCTTGAGGGAAACGTGCTTCAAAACATGCCTCCATGTGGTGCCCAAGCGCCTCCCTTGTGACCCTAGTTAGGTCGGTGGTCCTCTAGGGGAGAGCCCCCGAGCCCTGCCTGAGGAGGGCGCCGGGCGCGCTTTCCTATGGGATGGAGGGAGGTTCCCCCTGGGCAGGCGCGGGCCCAGAGGGGCCTGCCTCCTGAGTGGTCGGGCCGGACGATGTCTTCTTCTTCTTGGGGGCGGTCTCGGGAGGCCTCCTGCTTCCACGATCCGGGTCTTCCAGTGACGCGGCCTGAAAGGCTCGTTCCAGGGAACACACTGCGTCCTTCTCTTCACAGGGAACCATGATGACTCCGCCGCTTCCTGGCATCTTGAGGACGTTGTAGCCGTGGTGAGTTACGGCCATGAACTTGGCCAGCACTGGGTACCCAAGGATGGCATTGTACGGAAGGCGAATGTGGGCGACGTCGAAGTCGATGAGCTTGGTACGGTAGTTGTCGTGTGCCCCGAAGGTGACAGGGAGGCGGACCTGCCCAATCCGGACCGTGGAGCCGTCAGTGATACCGGAGAAAGGCTTGGTTGGCTGAAGCTGGCTGTAGGGCACTTGGAAGTTGTTGAACGTCTCCGCGGACAGGACGTTGAGCCCTGCCCCTCCATCGATGAGGGTCTTGGTGACCACCATGTTGCTGATGATTGGGGAACAAAGCATCGGGAGGACTCCGGCTGTAGCCGCACACTTGAGCTAATCTGCTGAGCTGAACGTGATGGCGCACGCCGACCACCTGAGGGGGCGCGCGGCTTCGAGCCTGGGGAGGACTGCATTCACTTCGCGGGCGAACTGCTTGAAGATGCGTTGAGAGGCGGGGGCTTGTGCTCCGCCCAAGATGCAGGCGATAGCGCGCGGCTCCTGGAAGCCCCCAGCCTCCTCGTCCTGGTGGCGGTCCTCGTTTCTCCTTGGCTGCAGCGGCAGCGGTGGGAGGCCTGCGTTGCCTTGCGGGTGATCCTCGCAAGGCTGATCCCTCCGGTCTCCCTCGCGAGGCTGATCCCTCCATCCTCTCTCGTGAGGCGGGTCTTGCCAGCGATCCTCGCGAGGTTGGTCGCGCCACCCTTGGCGCGGGCCACGGTCTTCCCAGCGTCCTGTGTTCCTTCCTCCTCCTCGACCGTAGCCCCGGTCACCGCGGTCGGGGCGACGACCGATCCTTCCTTCTCGCATGGCTCGGAGTTCTTGACATTCGTTGGTGTTGTGGGTGTGGAGGTCGTGGTACACACAGTATCGGCTGCCCTTGGAAGGTTCGGGCTGATCTCTGCCCCGCTTGGTGTCTGGTTCTGCCGCGAGCACGGCAGCCCCCTTGCGCTTCACATCCTTGGCCTTGGGCTTCTTCTCTTCTGGGTCTGCGGCGGGCATCTCGAGGAGGGAGATGCGCCCTTCCTCAGCCCTGGCGCACTTGTTTGTCAAGTGGAACAGCTCCAAGGAAGTGCACTGGTCTTCATGCATCGCCAGCTCCTCCTTCATCTTGACATCGCGCACGCCGTCGGAGAAGGCCGAGATGATGGCATCCTCAGTCACCTTGGGAATCTTGAGGCGTGCGTTGTTGAAGCGCTGGATGTACTTCTGCAGGGTTTCCCCGGGCTGTTGCTTGATGTGGCGCATGTCGCTCACGGCGGGTGGCTGGTCGCGAGTGCCTTGGAAGTTGGCGATGAAGCGGGTGCGCATCTCGTCCCAAGAGGAGATTGTGCCTGGCGCCAGGTTCAGGAGCCAGGTGCGGGCCCCATCCTTGAGTGCCATGGGGAACCAGTTTGCCATGACCTTCTCGTCTCCGTTGGCAGCTTCGATGCCCAGCTCGTAGAGCTGGAGGAACTCTGCAGGGTCAGCCGTGCCGTCGTAGCAAGGAGGCAAGTCTGGCTTGAACTTGTCGGGCCACGCGACGCTGCGTAGCTCGGGGGTGAAGGCGCGGCAGCCTGCTGTGGCCACGGGAGGCCTCGGGTGACGGGGAGCTTGGTCTTGCATGTCCACACATGCTGCAGCTGGGAGCAGCGCGGGGTCTTGACGTGCGGGAGCAGGAGCATGGTCGCGACGTGCTGGAGCAGGGAGCGCCCGGGCAGCTTCTTGCGGGCAAGGGACTTCTTGGCAGCTCTGCTCTTGCCGCGCTGGCACCTGACGGAGCGGGTTCCGCCCGAGGGCCCCGCGCCTTGGGGCCATGGCATCTTCTTGAGGAGGAGGCGGCCGGGGCGCCGCCGGAGCCTCGTCGCCCGCGCGGGGCGGGGTGCGGTGTAGTGGAACGGACGGCGCAGGAGAGCCCCCTGCGGCGCGGGCGAGCTCGGCAACGCGGTCGAGCCATTCTTCGTAGACGTCGTCGACGGGACGGTAGCGCAGGAGCTCGTTCGCCGCGATGAGCACAGCTCGAGCCTCCATGGGTGTGCGGAGCGCGTGGGACGAAGAACCAGCTGGGGTGACTGAGGGAGTTGCGTTGCGGCCGTCTTGCCGCACGGACGGATGCTGGGATGATGCTTGCCGCTCGTCCCCCGTCGGGCCGGTGGCGGCGTTGACGGCAGGTGACGGGGAACAGCATGGATGCCCGCCGACGGGGGCCGTTTGGGCGACGCGGGAAGCGAGTGCGGCCCGGCGCTCAGCGCGGGCCCGACGAGCGTCAGACATGGGCGTGATGGTCGGAGGAGAACGGGGTGGTGGAAGACGAATTCCGGCGCACCCCTACCTAGCGCGCCAAATGTCGGATTTCGGGTTCCGGCAGACCCTTGAGGTTCGAACACTGGGGTGCGTGCGGAGATTTCGCCTCCTACCTACCTGCACCCCTCCGCCATGCTAGGATCTAAAACTAAGGAAAGAACAACACAAGAGACACGGGGTTTATACTGGTTCGGGCCACCGTTGTGGTGTAATACCCTACTCCAGTGTGTGGTGTGGTGGATTGCCTCTTGGGCTGATGATGATGAACAATACAAGGAAGAACAGACTCGCGAGGGTCTGTTCTTGGCTGGGGCGATGAACTGCTCAGTGGAGTTCAGTCACCCTTCTCTGTCTCTCTCTCTCTGCTTCCTCCAACCGACCGAACCCCCTTGCTATGTGGGTGGCTGGTCCTATTTATAGAGGCCCTGGTCCTCTTCCCAAATATCGAGCGGGAAGGGAGCCAACAATGCCGGGCTAATTTGAAGGGGGGCAACAAGTATCAGCTATACTGACAAAAGTGGTCTTCGTCTGCGCAAAGCTCTGGTGATGATGCCGTCTTGGGCTCCACGGTGACCTTCGTCTCGTAGTCCTCCTGATCTTGGCCCCGTTGCACCGAAATGGCAACCTTTGCCTGATGCCTTGGTACCCCGCGGCTGCGCTTGCCCCCTTTGCACCAAATAGGAAAGGAGGACGCTGCGCGAGCTGGCACCCGCCTGGCGCCCTCAGTCGTCATGGCTTGCGTCACGGGCACCTCGCGAGGTACCCCGCCTTGATCTCTCCGCCTCGTCGTGAGCCATCCTGACGAGGCCGTGCCTGAGGAAGCTCCGCGTCGTCCGCCCCGTGAGGCTTGGCCCCTCGCGAGGGTCTTGGGTTTGTGTTGGTGAAGATGGGCCGTGCTGCCCCCCCCCCCTTTGAGCCACGCCGCAGGCCGCAGGCAGGCAAGTCTGGGGACCCCCGTTCCCAGAACACCGACAGTCGTGGCTGCCTATGTACAGAGAAGCGAAGCTGCTGCTCGTTCTCTACCTTTGTCACCCCAGCACACGAGTAAGCAGTCGACCAGACACCCCGAGCCCAAGAGATGATCAACATTTAGATATACTTGATTCGATATGTGGCCAATTCTGAATCTGAATCTTAATATGTTTGGGTTTCAGAGTGCGGGGAGTGGGGCACGTGTACGATGGCTTCCTCCGTTCGCCGGTGGCGAGGCACAAGGACGACATCGACCGGTCCTGTTGGAGCTGAGGGCCAAAGCAAGGGACGTGACTGAGTCACAACTCAAGGCAGCGGCTGCCGTCAGTTAGGTGTGGCTCTTCGAGGCTATCCAATGTGTTTCGTCGCAGCTACAGGCCGCGAGATCTGGCCGGGCAGGCGCCTCACACTGACGAGTGGTCCAATTTTCAGATCGGGCCATAACAACTTACGTAGCTAGTTGCTTATGTAACTGTGCGATAGAATGGAATTATACATGAGTTGCTGCTACAAGGAGGAACGTAGTTGCTTATGTAATTGTGCGATAGAATGAAATTATACATGAGTTGCTGCTACAATGAGGAACTGGAGAAGATACGAAAACTGTGTGATAGAATGAACTTGGTTGATTTTATTATTTTAATTCCTAATAAGTTACTAGTGGCACGGGGGATAAAATGGTGCGCTACTAGTATTTAGGATACTAGTAGCGTTGGGACTATAGACACGCTACTACTATTTCATTAGTAGTAGCGCGGTTCATAATAGCAGTAGCGCGGATTGAACCCTCGCTGCTACTAACGAAGTTAGTAGTAGCGCGGGTTCGACCCACGCTACCACTAACTTTTAGCTGTAGCGCGATACTAGTACCGCAAGTGCCCGCGCTACTAGTAGCCATTTTACCCACGCTGCTAGTAGCCCTTTGCATGCAGTTGGAATTGGTATTTTACCGCTGTCTAGTTAAAAATGAAAATTATTCTCGTGAGCTCATACTTTCTGTTTTTTCAGCAAGATCAAACAACTATCATCCAAGAAGATCCTAAAGGCTTTACTTGGCACAAACACTAATTAAAACATAAAAAACACAATCATAACAGAGGATAGATGATTTATTTATTAATAAATAGTAACAAAAAACAAGAAACAAAAATAAAATTGGGTTGCCTCCCAACAAGCACTATCGTTTAACGCCCCTAGCTAGGCATATTTTTAATGATGCTCACATGAAAACCACATCTAAATCTAACATATTTCCTATGCATAGGCATTATATAAGCAAACAAATTATCAAGACAAGCAAAAACTAGCATATGCAAGCAAGGAGAAAGAAACAATACCAATCTCAACATGACGAGAAGTAATTCAGTGATATCAAAATTTCCACAACCATATTTTCCTCTCTCATAATAATTACATGTGGGCTCATATTCAAATTCAACAATATAACTATCGCATAAAATATTCTCTTCATGATCCACATGCATGCAAAGTTGACACTCTTCCAAAATAGTGGGAATATCTTTAACTAAAGTCATGACCTCTCCAAACTCACTTTTATGAAAAAATTCATAAGATTGAACATTCTCCAAATATGTGGGATCTAAAGTTGACACTCTTCCAACCCCACTTTCAATATTATTGCAAACATTATTATCAATCTCATTTCATCATGGGGCTTAAATAAATTTTCAAGATCATAGGAAGAATTGCCCCAATCGTGATCATTGCAACAAGTAGCAGACATAGCAAAATTAGCATCCCCAAGCTTAGGGTTTTGCATATTATTAGCACAATTTACATAAATAGAATTTATAATAAAATCATTGCAATCAGGCTTTTTATTCAAAGATCTATCATGAATCTCTTCATAAAGTAATTCATCACACTTTTCAGATTCACAAATTTCAAGCAAAACCTCATAAAGATAATCTAGTGCACTCAACTCACTAGCAATAGGTTCATCATAATTGGATCTCTTAAAGAGATTAGCAAGTGGATGATGATCCAAAAACTTTTAGCAAGCGAGGATGCAAGCAAAAACAAGATACATGGTAACACAAGCAAACAAAAGATCAAACGGAAGAAGGGCCAATAAAATGGAAAAGGTGAAGTGGGGGGAGGAAAACGAGAGGCAAATGGCATTAAAATGTAATCCGAGGGAGAAGAGTTTGTGATGGGTACTTGCTATGTCTTCACTTGTGCATAGATCTCCTCGGGAACGGTGCTAGAAATCCTTCTTGCTACCTCTTGAGTATGCGTTGGTTTTCCCTTCAAGAGGAAAGGGTGATGCGGCAAAGTAGCATAAGTATTTCCTCAGTTTTTGAGAACCAAGTTATCAATCCAGTAGGAGACTACACGTAAGTCCCTCGTACCTGCACAAACAATCGAGAACCTTGCAACCAACGCGATAAAGGGGTTGTTAATCCCTTCACGGCCACTTGCAAAAGTGAGATCTCATAAAGATAATAAGATAAATATTCTTGGTATTTTTGTTGTATAGATTGAAAAGTAAAGATTGCAAAATAAATGGCGACAGAAATAGCTAGTTGTTGGGAGATTAGTATGATGGAGAATAGACTCGGGGCCATAGGTTTCACTAGTGGCTTCTCTCAAGATAGCATATTCTACGGTGGGTGAACAAATTACTGTCGAGCAATTGATAGAAAAGTGTATAGTTATGAGAATATCTAGGCATGATCATGTATATAGGCATCATGTCCGTGACAAGTAGACCAAAATGATTTTGCATCTACTACTATTACTCCATACATCGACCGCTATCCAGCATGCATCTAAAGTATTAAGTTCATAAGAAAGAGTAACGCATTAGGCAAGATGACATGATGTAGAGGGATAAACTCAAGAAATATGATATAAACCCATCTTTTTATCCTCGATGGCAACAATACAATACGTGTCGGTTCCATTTCTGTCACTGAGATCGAGCACCGCAAGATTGAACCCAAAGCTAAGCACTTCTCCCATTGCACGAAAGATCAATCTAGTAGGCCAAACCAAACTGATAATTCAAAGAGACTTGCAAAGATATCAAATCATGCATATAAGAATTCAGAGAAGAATCAAATATAGTTCATATATAAACTTGATCATAAACCCACAATTCATCGGTCTCGACAAACACACCGCAAAAAGAATTACATCGAATAGATCTCCAAGAGAATCGAGGAGAACTTTGTATTGAGATCAAAAGAGAGAGAAGAAGCCATCTAGCTAATAACTATGGACCTGAAGGTTTGTGGTAAACTAGTCACACATCATCGGAGAGGCTATGGTGTTGATGTAGAAGGCCTCCGTGATCGATTCCCCCTCCGGTGGAGCTCCGAAAAAGGCCCCAAGATGTGATCTCACGGGTACAGAAGGTTGCGATGGTTGAATTAGGGTTTCGTGGTGCTCCTCGAAGGGTTCTGGTTATATGAGTATATATAGGAGGAAGAAGTAGGTCGGTGGAGCTGCGAGGGGCCCACGAGGGTGGGGGCGTGCCCTTCTTTCTTGATGTCCACTCCAAGTCTCCTGGATCACGTTTGTTCCAAAAAAGATCCTCGCGAAGGTTTCATTTCGTTTGGATTCTGTTTGATATTCCTTTTCTGCGAAACACTAAAATAGGCAAAAAAAACAACAATTTGCACTGGGCCTTCGGTTAATAGGTTAGTCCCAAAAATTATATAAAAGTGCATAATAAAGCCCATTAAAAATCCAAAATAGATAATATAATAGCATGGAACAATAAAAATTGTAGATATGTTGGAGACGTATCAACGCTCCCGAGGTTGGGCCGCAGGCCGGTTCTCCCGAGGTAGATGGTTGGGGGAGTTCCTCCCGAGGCTGCCCCGGCCCTGAAACCGGAGGTGCTGCCGAAGGCTTGAAGAGCCGCTCCTCGAAGATGCCAGGCTCTTGGGGTTGGTGCTTGGATGCCCTTTTGGCGATGTCATCGGCCTCCTTGTTGGTGCCACGGGGCACGTGCTACAATCAACGCCCAAGAACTGCTTTTTCATTTTGCGTACCTCCACGAGGTATGCCTCCATGTGCTCGTCCTTCGGCTCGTATACCTTGTTGGAGAAGTTGTGGAGGAGCGGCGAGTCGTACCTGATGGTGAGGCGCTTCACCCCCAGGGCCACCGCAGCCTTAAGGCCAGCGATGAGGCCTTCGTACTCCGCGATGTTGTTGGAGACCTTCTCGCCTTGCTGGAAGCACAGCTGCACGGCGTAGTAGAGCTTGTCCTGAGTGGATGAGATGAGCACTGCTCCAGCTCCCGCGCCCTGGCGTCCGAACGCACCATCGAAATACATGACTTAGCCATCTGGTGCTTCACTTCTTGGCGAGAGGGATCGGTCCCCGCCCGCTTCAAGACCTGGGGTGTCAGTCCATTCTGCCATGAAGTTGGTGAGTGCGGCTCCCTTGATGACCCTGGCTGTGCTGAACTCCAGCTGGAATGCTTGCAGCTCGATGTTCCATTCAGTGACCTTGATTGGGTGACCTTGAAAGTAGTGACATGGCTTACGCGAGGCCACCAAGAGCGTGGGCAAGAGCTTTTGAGGCATGGGGTATCGTGCCCTTGCATCCCGCAGCACCATGCTGGCAAAGTACACTAGGTGCTCGACGAGGGCGGGAGCGTCGACGGAGCCTGTGTCTACAGGAGGTTGGGGCGTCTCTTGAGGTGATGGGACCCCAAGAGCCTGGTCGCCCATTAGGGCCTCTGCAGGCTCCGTCCAGATCCCGTTAACCGGGTGTCCCATGAGATGACGGTAAGGCAACGGGGAACATGCAAGAAACACGTCGGGCACGGTGTAAACGCGAGCATTTCATCCAACATATGCATTCGTCCACGGGTGGTCGTTCTCAGCGGTGTACCTTCAAAGCATGCATATTTGGGACTGAACGAGTCAGTGCAAAGTAGAGGAAGTATATGTTCTTGGGACGGTCATAGTGGTACACTGTGATGGTAGTTGTACATGCGGTATTGCGACGGTAGTGGTACAAGGCATCGTGGGAAGTAGTCGTTCTTGCAAACTTGTCGGATCCACGATGACGGTAGTGGAACCTCACAGATTCGTGGTCTCCGGGCGTAGTGGTACTTGGTGAATCCGAAGTAGAGGTACACTTGTCAAAGTGGGACTTGGTGTCCCGACTTGTAGTCGTCCGGGTGTTGTGGAAGAAATTGACGTTCACGGGGTCTCGGTCTTGGCCATGGTACAGTGGCTCCATGAACACAACAGGGCCATATGGATGCAAGGCCATGACAGCGGCGGGTCATGGTGCTGGACTCACTCGAGTCAACATGGGCGCATGTGTCTGTGGACGAAGTAGGCAGTAGCGGGTGAATTAGGGGAGCAACGGCGCAACAAATGGGCGGTGGCCATGGCGGTGCGGTGTGGCGCATAGGCAAGGAGGAGGCCACTGAGGTGTTGGGTGGACGTGGGCACATGACGGGTGATGGGGTGGCGAGCCGACCAGCGGCTCGAGGAGGGGGTCCTGGTCACGACAAGAGAATCCAGCGGGGCAATGTCCTTGACGGACTGAGCTGGTGCAGGATAACCGTGGCGAGGCTGAAGGTGGGCTCTCGAGCAAGAGGTGCCGACACCTGGAGCAGAGGAGGTTGTCGATGTCGTGGACGAGGCGAGGTCGAGGACAGTCGCGGGTTGAGGGTGCTGCAGGTGGGAGCGGCTGGAGATGGTGGTGGCGCCACACGGCTCGGAGGAAGCAGGGGCGGTGGAGCTCGCGCATCGGGCGGCGTCACTGGACGAGGAGGAGGCTGCGTCCTCGTGATTTCTGGCGGCAGGGCATGGCTCACCGGTGAGCAGCAGGGTTACCGGGCAGCGCGCAGGACTGCGGCGAGGACACGAGGGAGAGGGGCTGCGCAAGGCAGCGGTGCTCATTGGTGCTGGTCGCCAGAGCAAGCGGCGGCGAGGTGCGGTGCTGGGGTGCTCAGGATCGAGTGAGGAGGGCTGCGGGGATCGAGCAGAGGGGTGGATCGGGAGGAAGAGGGGATCGAGGGGTGAGGTCGTGGCTGGGCCTCGAGCCGGCTAGGTCAGCCATAGGTGGGCCTTAAGCGGGCTTCTGCTATGCACTTCTCCTCTCTCTCTCTCTCTTCGCAATCTCCTTACAGGAAAAATAGAGAGAGACCAAAAGAATCAAGAGAAGAGGCCATGGAGAAAAATACAATGGTGGGACATTTTTGTAAGTCTTTATGGAATATTTCCAACCCAACAAAAGTGGTTCCAGCAAAATAGGCGAAGTTAAATCCAAAATTATTTAACTTGCACCAAAGGAGTTGAATGTAGTCTAGGATTTAGGAGTGTCCAAAAATGTTGAGAATTTAGACAGAGCCTCGATAAATGGAGAAACAATTATCGACAAGGTTTGGAGGTGAAACTTGAAGCAGAAGAGGCATGGAATTAAAATGCAAGTGTGTTATGGTTAATTCCATATTAATGGAATATTTATTATAGCTCTCTAAATATCGAGAGGATATGTTAGAAAGAGAAATCATTATGTAAATTCCCTCAATTTAAATAGATGAAAGATCTATGCATTTTATTTAGTGGAGTTGGAAAAATTAATGGCATGATGACATGATGCAAAGATCAATGCAACAAACAAATAAATAACAGAGCTGACATGCAAAACATAGAAGGCATCTGGAGCACCGGTCTCGGGGCATCACACGTCGCCATTGGGTGGTATTAGGATCTTTTACTCCTCATCTATACTCTGGGATTCCGACCTCTCTTCTATTCGAGTTAAATGATTTGCTAACTCTAATTTTAGGTTCTCGTAAATACTTTCTCCCAGAGAGCCCCTTCATTCCAGATGATGTCATGCTTCACCAGAAGATTCCGAAGATACCCTTGAGTATTTTCTGAGACTTTTGTTCTCGTCACTTTTGCAACTCGCTACCTCCGATATATCCTTACGGATAACTTCATACCCTTGTCGTTCAGACAGTCATTCCTAGTTGCTCTTGTTATTACAAGATGCATTGAATTATTCTTCGACTTTTAATAATCCCCTATGTCACTGCCTTGTGATTCTTTGCCACATGAATACATCTATGGATAATTCCTCACACTTATCGAGGATTTGTTCATTCCTATATGATCTACTGATTCACAAGATACTTTGAAATACTATCCGATCTTCCGATAATCCTCTTCTACTATTGCTCTGCAACTACTTATCTGCTTGTATTATGGTTACTTCCATATGTCTAGCAATACTCATTAGCATCCTTTGTCATCGTAATTTCGAGCATTTGATTCGATTTGTTTGTCAATGCTCGTGAGCATCAGTCCTACTTATAATTCTTCCTTTCAGCTCAGACGTCACCTCGGACATGAGTCGGTGTTCGACAAATCACACCTAGATTGATTGTTGATCTATGGCTATTCTACTTCATTGTCTTTGATCAGCGCTCCTTCTTCTGGCCCCCATTTTGGAAATAATAATTCCCTTTGCATTCGAGCTTTGAATTAGTCATTTGTTTTGATAATATGATATCCTTGCATTCTTTCTTCTTCTAGGTGAGTGCCGATACTCACATCATATCCCTTGTGGACCACAAGGTCCTTTGTTGGATTTTATCTGACAACGTCCTTCATATTCAATCACCTTGTGAGCTTTTCCTCGGATACATAATGCCTTTGGTAATTGTATCCCTCGCTCTTGTCAACCATGCTCTACTTTCGAGCTTGAGTTATTTATTCCTAAAGTTTGTGGTATGTGTTCCTAAGATGGCCCGATGGGTTGAATCTATGTCTTCCCTAAATCCGTGTGAACTCGAAATTTATGCGGGTTATACTCTAGTGGCTTTTTGTCAGGTAAAATTTCAATGCTACAACTTCCTCAAATGCGAGAAGTGAATGGAAAGTTGGGGATTAGAGAAGTGGGAGTCGACCTTGAACCTTTGTGTTCATGCCCATGGACGCGATGTGGAACTTATCATGGAAGCTTCTTGTTATAATAATACCCCCCTTGTGATAAGTTCATCTGGTATCTATGTTTGGTCCTTTGCAACCATGGTTCCGACCATGTTGTTCTTTGTTGATTCCATTTCTCAGACAAGTTAAAGTACTTGTCTTCTGCAGATCTTTTCACCTGACCAACCTCTATTCTTCTCTACCCTCGAGAATTACCATCTAGTATCTCGAGAATATCACGGAACTACATAACTTCTTATGAGTTCTTCATCAACTATTATTTCTCGTCGATTCCAAATTTTCCACGGGTTCTTAGTTGTTAGACACTAGAGAACACCGATAACTGATTCAAGTCTACACTTTCCTTTCCATTGCTTTGTTTAACCTTTCTTGCAACATAACATATCTGAGCAGCGATAATTCCCTACTTATGTAAACACCTCGGTGTACAAACTCTATCAGTAAGAACTTGTTGCTATTGTTGATGACATTCCGGTAGCCACTGATGGATGAGAACTTGGCCTATTGGTCTGCCTCGTCTTAACAAGCAAGAAAATGGTTCTCTTTGTCCCGCGCCCTTGGTACCAACATTGTTGCCAACATAACTGACAGGCTATCCTCTGACCTGCCTTGCTATCATGACCGTACAAAATGTTAGCACCCTTCCTGCTTTTAACCCACTGTCGGTGTACAAAAAGAGGGGTACACTTTTTGTACACCTATAACTGTGCACGGGCAGTCTGAGCCACGGGCACCTCCACACCAAGCAAGGCAAGGGAGGTGAGCCAGGGTAAGACCGAAGCTCGAGAGAACCATGACGCCAAGACCAAGACCACAAAGGACAAAGGGGACGAAGCGGACTCCCTCGGCAAGATCCTTGCCGTGAGACAGTTCTAGCAGCCCCGGCAAGACCCTTGCCGCGACGACTCGTCCCGCGCCTACGGGGCGAATCACCCTTGAGTCCACTGCCCCCAAAGGGCAAGGATTCGGGAGACATCCCCGTGGCGACATGCAGATCTTTGTGAAGACATTCAAGTCTGGATACGCACTAAGGAGACGACAACCCTTGGCGGGATCCCAGCCGAGGAAGACCACAAGGCCCCGGCAAGCGCCTTGCCGGGGATGACCGCATGCTCCTCGGCAAGACCCTTGCCGGGGCCCCGGCAAGGCCCTTGCCGAGGACACCCGCAGGGCCACCATCAGGCCCATGCCGACTGAGCCTCCACCACCGCATGCATGCAGCTGCCGACCCAACCAGCTGGGCAGGCACCTGCGTGGCGGCATGCAGATCTTCGTGAAGACCCACCACTACGCCATCTCAACTGCTTGCCTACCTACGTGGCATCGCAGGCGTCGCTGGCCAGGGCGCGTGTCAACACAAGAAGGAGCAGCGACAACGGACGAGCCAGATCTCTCCCCCGTCCCCGATAAAGCAAGGACACCTAAGCAGGACGCATTAAATGCGCCTTATCATTTAATGCGAGGGATAACCTCCCATCACTGTTCCCTTTCCACCTCCTGTGTGCCACTGTGGCCACCCCTTTTCCTATAAAAGGAGGCCCGAGGCGACCAGGAGAGGGATTCGGCATTTTTGGAGCTCCTCACGCCCATAGCCAGCTCAAGAACACAAATACACAATCCACCAAAGCAGGAGTAGGGTTTTACGCATCCTTGCGGCCCGAACCTGGATAAACGAACCGTGTGCTATCTGCTTGATCCGCTCTTCTCACGACCCCACGCCCCGCTAACCGTAGTAGGGATTCTCGTGATCCCATAGGTGTCGTTCCGCACTGACATCTTTGGCGCGCCAGGTAGGGGGCGCAGTTGTGAGAATCGGCTCTAGCAATCATCTCAGCACTCCTTCATCTTTGTGGCTCTTGGAGAAGGACGGAGGGCGGAAGATCAGCGCTCGAGTGACTACAAACAGAAGCTAAGTTGCACTGAACCCTTATTTGTTCTATCCTTTTATATGAGGTTATTCCCCCCAGAGATGTCACGCTTTTGTATGAGAAACCTGCACGCCAGGGGGCTCTCCCATGATCGGCAACGCCCTTGCCCTGTTTCGAGTCTGCTCAACAGCTCAAGCGGCTGCGTCGAGAATGGCAGAGTAACCTTCTGCGACCAACAACGCTCTCCATTCTGACTCGAGTCAAGCTCGACAGTTCGAGCGGCCGCGTTTGGAACGGAAAGGTGGCTCATCCGGCAGCACGCATACCCAGCATGCCCATGGGGATCCGTCCCCAAAACGCCACTCGAGGCTTCCGTGCTGGCGAGCCTACCCAATCGGTGTAGGGCGCGCATACAAAGAGGAATTGAACGGGGAAATAACGTGCATGAAATTAAAAGTACTGCAACGTTATATTACATCACATCATTGTTGCGGTTCTAACTAAAGATGAAATTTGTCTTGGTCGTGAACCTACAGCGGCGGTGAAGAACGGGATGCCTAATCCCGGCGCTGGCCTTCCACCCTCTTGATTTCGTCGATGCTGCTGATGACGGGCTTGATGCGCTCCTTGAGCACCGTGAGGTCAACACCCTCCGTAAAGCTATCCATCGTGGCACCGAAGTTGAGGTCAGGATTCCAGTACGCCATCTTGGTGAGGACCTTGGTCATGACCCCCCGGCAAAGTCGCCGAGCTTCCCCGGCCAACGTGGCCGCTCGGTTGGAGTGAAGATAAGCCAAGGCTCCGAGGACGCCCTCGAAGAACAGGGTCAACTTGGTGTTGATGGCCCCGCTGCGCTCAGGGGCGTACCTCACGTTTGGCATCCCCATGGTGGCCAACTGTGAGGTGACCCTGCCGGCGACCTCCTCCAGACGGCTGATCCATCTGTTCTTGCCCGCCACATAATCCTGGTGGGAGGCAGCCTCGTTCGCCCGCAGCTGCTTCTCCTCCTCTAGGCTCCTGGTCAAGGTCTCCTCCCGAGCCCTGCTCTTCGACAGCATCTTCTCGAGATCCTCCAGCTTCATCTTGAGATCTCTGACGGAGTTTTGCGCTTCGGAGAGCTCCCCAGCCCCGCTGATGACCAAGCCACTGTTGAGCATGCTCTTCTCGTTGGACAGCTTGAGGGCCTGCTCCATCAGCTCGTCCTGCGCCGCCTCCAACTCCCTTACCTCGCCGGCATGGGCCAGAGCCTGGGCATCGAGTGCCTCCTTGTGCCTCTGCTCCAGCTCACGAGTCCGCCGTGCAACAAGGGCCTCAAGCTCCTCATCCTTGCCACGGAGCGCTACAGCAAGCTTCCTCTCACGCGCGGTGAGGTCCTCTTCCTGGGAATCCAGTGCGGCTTGATGCTGGTTCCGGACGGCCTCAATCGCGGCAGCCAAGTTCGCCGCCTGTTCTTGGGCCTTCTCGATGTCAGCCATCTTCATGGTGAGCTCGACATTGCGCTTGGCCAATTCCTCCTGAAGGGCCCTCCGCTCCTCGCGAGTCTGGTGGAACCAGGTCTGCGTCTCAGCAACGCGCGCCTTGAAATCCACCTCCGCCTGGTCCACCGTTGCCATCCTGGACTAAACCTTGTCCAGACGGACACGGTAGAGCGCCCGAAGTTTTCGGAAGTTGGCCCCCATAGCGCGGAAAAGCTGCTCTTCTGGAGAACCGTCACCGCCAATGCCCGGCTCACCGACAACCTCAAGCCCGGTGGCGGCAAGCACCTCGCCGTCAAAGACTTCCCCTTCGACGGGCGCCCGGGAACTTGACGCCCCTGGGAGGTGGACGAAAAGATCGCCGCCCACCTTCAGATACCTGCCAGGGCCCGAGGTTGAGGAGGAGGGAGGCTGATCATCAACCGCCTCTTCCTCGGCGGTGGCCTTGCCGGCTTCCCTGGGAAGCCCACCGTTGGCGCCCTCGGCAGACGCCGCCCCGGTCGCCTTGGCGGCCCCCGCCGTGGTGTCCTCGACAGCGTCCTTGGCAGCCTCATCAGCGGCGACCTCGGCAGCGTCCTTGGCGGCCTCCTCAGCAATGTTCCCAGCAACGGTATCCACGTCCTCCATACCTGTTGAAGGAGGGCCTGGGTAGTAATGGGAGCATGGAAGCCAAGAAAAGGATAAGGGAAAAACAGAGACGGAGGACAGGCGACTCACCAGTGCCAGGCTGTGAAGCAGAAGTCCCCTCCCCGCCAGCATCCGATGCCATGGCAGAGTCACCAGCGCCCCAGTTCCCCTCTTCCTCCATGGGTGTGGGCTCCGTGCTTGATGCCCTTGCCGGGGACGCCCCTCGCGGCGGCGTAGTCGATGGGGGTGGTGTGTTGGGGGTAGCCCTCTGCGGCTCCTCCTGCTACCGCTCCCCTCCTGCAAACCCGGCAAGGTCAACACCATAGCATGGGACGCCTACCACATGTCGAGTAAGAAGAGGGTGACGAACTTACGCTGGGGGCTGTGCCGGGGGCTACTGTCCGGGCTGCTCAACACCACCAGCGGTGTCCTTGAAACCCCAGCTGGGGGCTGACTCCTCGCCGAGGCCTTCGCCCTCTTCACCCTCTGGGCCAACGTCTCTGCATCCCTGCAAAAGAAAAAACAGATCAAGATGGGTGGCTTAATTCAGAGGAATGGAAATGACAGTAAGGAACGGAGTACTTACTCGTCATCCACCTCCTCCTCTTCCACCGCTTTCCTCTTCGTCTTCGGGCTGAGAGGCCCGAGATCAAAAGTGACCTCCACGTCAACATCCGAGTCGACATCTGCCGGAGGAGGCGAAGATGGCGGGGTTTGTGCGCGCCCAGATGAGGAAGGGGATGTTGTGTTCTTCTTCTCAGCGGCCTTTGTCAGCCTCTTGGCTGCCATGGCCCTCGTGTGGCGCCCAGACCCCTCCAGGGTCAATTGAGGCCGCGTAGCCCTGCCGGGCCGGACCGGCTCACCGGAGCCAGCGCGCTGCGGGACTCGCCCTCTTCCCCTGGTTGGCATCGAGCCCGCCGCCATGTCCTCCTCTGACGACGACGACTCGTCGGCCGCGTCTTCGACGAGCGGAGATCCAGTGTCGGCGCTGCTGACCTCCTCGGAGGCCGCCGCCCGCCGGGTGAGCTCCTCTTCCTCTGCCGCCGTTGCGGCCTTGTCCTCCACGCCCCCGGCGCTGCCGGCCTCCATGGCAAGATGTGCCTCCCTCACCCTAGTGGCGATGTAGTCCAGCTCTGCCTGGGTGGTGTCCATGATAAGCCACCGCTCGGCGTCGGCATTGACGTACACCTCGATCAGGGTGTCAAAGAATTGTTGCACATCCTCGTCCTTCAGCTCCTCCTAGCTCAGGACAGGGCCGTGCGCATTATAGTCTGGTATCATGGCGATGATCTTGGACCGGCGTGACTTGTTGCCACCCCCGCTAGCAGCATGAAAAATGGCCCCTTGATGGCCTTGCCGACCTTCGCGGCAACCCTCGCGGCCTTGCCGGTCCGTTTGACCTTGCCGTCGCGACCCACATCAAGCTGGAAAAGCCGCTGGCAGAAGTGGGCATGCGCCAGCACTGTGAAGTTGTGATCTTGGCCGGGGCGGAGTCGCATAATGTCAGCCGGGTTCGTAAAGAGCCAAGCTGGCCTCCCCATGTTGTCCAACGGGGCGATCCGGCGGCGAATGAAGTCCGCCCCGATCATCTCAAGGGTGAGTCCGGCCTGGGTGAGCCGGAGAATCCTGGTGGTGGTGATGGTGAGCCTCCCATTGGCGGCGTCGACATCGCTCCAATCGCTGCCACGGACCGGCGGCACTCGGTGGACCTTGCAGAATTTCGACGGGTTTTCATCTTCAATCCAGCACCAACGGCCACGCCATTCCTCCCACCTCTCCTTCACGGCACCGTCCGGGTACGCCCCCTTGGATCTTGGGATCCAGGTGATGCAACCGGAGATGGCTCCTCCCGACTGGATTCGAGGGAAGAAGTAATGGCGGAAGAGCGCCGTGTTGGACTGCACCCCGGCAAAGCCTTCGCAAAGATGCGCGAAGAAAGCCATACACGCCACCGCATTCGGAGTAAAATCCAAGAGGCGAAAGCCGAAGGTGCGCATAACGTCGCAGAAGAAATCGGAGAAAGGAGGGCATAACCCGCAAGAAAGATAATCGACGAAAAAGGGATACCGATTTGGAGCAGGGTCGGCGCAAGCAGCAGGAATGATGCGCGTCGCCGGGTGTCCCGAATTCTCTCCCCCCGTATTCGCTCCCCATAGGGGCCTGAAGGAGGCCCGGAGCTCTTGAACATCAACCATCGAGGGGAAGAAGAAGGCGGACTTCGTCCGGTCCCCCGACAGCATGCTCTCCAGCGGCTCCACCGTCCCGGCGCCCTTAGCCACCTCCTTGCCCTTGGCGAATTTGGGGGCCATGGCGACCAAGAAGTTCAGAGGGCTGAGGAAAGGGGATGGTGAAGCCACAACGGCGGGTGACGGTGGAAGCTTAGGAAGGAAGGAAGAGGGGAAATGGCGGCTCTGAGATTGGAAAAGGCATGGGGAAAGAGGAGAAAGTGAGCAGCGTGCCCGCGGTTATTCCTTTATTATGGGGGAAAACAATGGGCCGCCTCCTTTCACATTTACTACGACGTGACGCATGCCTGCGGGAACCAACCCCACGCATGCCGCCCACGTCACACGCGCCTCCCCACGCCGCGCCACGCGCGGGAGTCGTCGGAAGCGCAGCGCGCGAAGAATCTTACTGCGGTAAAAACCGGCCTGCCTGCCCGCGCACCGTTTTTGGGCCTAGCTCAAACAACGCGTTGCGCTTATGTGTGGCCCAGGCCCGGGGGCTCCTGTCGGTGTACAAAAAAGAGGGGTACACTTTTTGTACCCCTATAACCGTGCACAGGCAATCTGAGCCACGGGCACCTCCACACCAAGCAAGGCAAGGGAGGTGAGCCAGGGTAAGACCGAAGCTCGAGAGAACCACGATGCCAAGACCAAGACCACAAAGGACAAAGGGGACGAAGCGGACTCCCCCGGCAAGATCCTTGCCGGAAGAGAGTTCTAGCAGCCCCGGCAAGACCCTTGCCGCGGCGACTCGTCCCGCGCTTACGGGGCGAATCACCCTTGAGTCCACTGCCCCCAAAGGGCAAGGATTCGGGAGACATCCCCGTGGCGACATGCAGATCTTTGTGAAGACATTCAAGATCGGATACACAGTAAGGAGACGACAACCCTTGGCGGGATCCTAGCCGAGGAAGACCACAAGGCCCCTGGCAAGCGCCTTGCCGGGGATGACAGCAGGCGCCTCGGCAAGACCCTTGCCGGGGCCCCGGCAAGGCCCTTGCCGAGGACACCCACAGGGCCACCATCAGGCCCACGCCGACTGAGCCTCCACCACTGCATGCATGCAGCTGCCGACCCAACCAGCTGGGCAGGCACCTGCATGGCGGCATGCAGATCTTCGTGAAGACCCACCACTGCGCCACCTCAGCTACCTGCCTACCTACGTGGCATCGCAGGCGTCGCTTTCCAGGGCGCGTGTCAACACAAGAAGGAGCGGCGACGACGGACAAGGCAGATCTCTCCCCCGTCCCCGATAAAGCAAGGACACCTAAGTAGGACGCATTAAATGCGCCTTGTCATGTAATGCGAGGGATAACCTCGCATCACTGTTCCCTTTCAACCTCCTGTGTGCCACTATGGCCACCCCTTTTCCTATAAAAGGAGGCCCGAGGCGACCAGGAGAGGGATTCGGCATTTTTGGAGCTCCTCACGCCCCATAGCCAGCTCAAGAACACAAATACACAATCCACCAAAGCAGGAGTAGGGTTTTACGCATCCTTGCGGCCCGAACCTGGATAAACGAACCGTGTGCTATCTGCTTGATCCGCTCTTCTCACGACCCCGTGCCCCGCTAGCCTAGTAGGGATTCTCGTGATCCCATAGGTGTCGTTCCGCACCGACACCCACATAATGGGCCCATAACTCACAGTTCCACAGGATTGAAACCTGACTCTCCTATACATCATTGTTTTGAAAGTTATCCCTCGCGCTTGGCTTCGTAGGTAATTCACGACCACCTTCCTCGTGATCTATTCTGGTATCAGACGCAATACTTATTCCCATTTCTCTGAACCCCCTTTACCCTCTATTTCAGGCAACGAACGGTTGCCTACCCACTTGAAACTTTTTATTGCACCTTCTTACCATGCTCTCATGACTTTATTGAATTTCAACTCGAGAGATGCCTCTATGCCACATCCACTTAGATAGACCCCAGGTACCTATCTTGTGTTGAGCTCCGTCCTTAAATCTCGGGATGAGATTTCTTGTAGTGGAGGAGAATTGCGACGCCCGAATAATTAAGCTATAGTAATCCTCTGTTAATGATGCCATGTCACCACTGTTACTCTTGCTAAAGCTCACTTGATTCAAACACAGGTCAAATTCAAATTCCAAAAACAAGTCAAATTCTTATCTCTTCAAATTGTCAAGTAAAAATGTTTGATGGGTTGAAAATATTCACTAACTATTTGTCATGAATGATTCAACATCATTTGAGATATTTAATTTCCCTTGGAAATTAAAACAGTTCCAAATCAGCCTTTTTCTATATACTTTTCCATTTGTGAAAATTCCAAATCAATTCAAACTCCTCCCAAACTTTTTGTGGTAGTGCCAAATATTGTAATGTGTTTATGTGGCCAAGTCCCATATTTTACAAAAGTCTTTTGATCGCCAAATAAAATACAAAACTGCGGCTGGAAAAAAAAGAAAAAGAAAAAGAAAAAGGGAAAAATGTGCACTGTGCACTTGGGCTCTAGCCCAAAGTGGAAGGCCAGTCCATTTTCGCGATCCCCTTCCTCCTGTTCACAGGAGGTCGTGGCAACCATCCCACGGCTGCCATCGCCATGGATGGCCTCCACGTGCTTCCCCGTGGCCTATATACGTGTCCATCGAAAACCCTAGCCTGCTCTCGGTCGATCCCCTCTCATTCCCCATCGTGCCCTTCCTCATCTGCTCGGAAACGAGTTTGGAGTTTGTGCGGTGACCGCGCTCGCCGTCGTAATTGCCGCGGCCACCGTCGTCCCCGCGCCAAGATAGTGTGTACCTTGGCTTCCCCATCGTCTTCCACATCCCTACAAGGCCTAGATCGAGCCAAGGACCGCCAAACAAAGTGATTGAGATCGTCTTCTTCCTTCAGTCGTCGTTGATTTTGCCTCCATCCACGCCACCTCGACCGCCCCCGACTTCGCCGAGTTTGCCTACGGCCCCCTGTGAGCCCCTCCGTCAATCCCCTTCCTCCTTCGCGTGGATCCATCGCCGTAGACGTTGTTGCCCACCTACCGCAGCCACATCCGCCCGTCGCTGCCGCTAACAGTTGTTGTTACCGTTTCGCCCACGCACGCCCGACTTGACCTCGCCTCTGCTGGCCACACCCCGCGCCCGCCCGCGCTGCTGTCGCTGCTCATCGCCGGCCGACGCTTCGGACGCCATGGCCAAAGCTCCGCTCCCACGTGCGGTCGTGCGCCCCTAGCCGCGCCCCCTACGCACTCGTCCGTGCCCCCGCGAGCCCTTGCAGGCTGCTGCTGCCTGCTACACGCGCGCCCATATCCCTGCTACTGCTGCTGGCTCTGCTGCTGATCCGCTTGATGCTCTTTCTGCCACTCGCTGATGCTCTGCCGCTAGTGCTTGCTTCGCTGCTGCTCTATCTTCCTGCTGTTGCTCTTGCACTGCTGCTCTTCTACTGCTGCTGTTGCTTTCCTCCTGCTACTACGGCGTTGCTTGCTACTGCTAATGAACATGGCCATTGTGGTTCTGCGCCATGTGAGTGGCCGTGGCACAACCAACGGATGTGAGTCCGGCCCTATTCAATTAGTTTAGTGTTAATCACTAGTTACGGTAGCTACTAGTCATATGACATGTGGACCCCAATTTAATTAAGCTAGTTTTTACTTATTTGTTAGGTACAACCTATGACATGTGGGCCACACCGTGCCCTTTTGACTAGTCAAAGTTGACTTGGTCAACTCAGATTAAAATAAATTACAATAAACCAGAAATTTTAGAAATTGATTAAAACCTTAGAAATTTAATATAAAATATTTTGTAACTCGGATGAAAAAGTTTTGTACATGAAGTTGCTTAGAACGACAAGACGTATCCGAATACGCTCTCCGTTCGTCTGCCACATGTCCCTAGCATAGCGAACATGCAACCTTTCCCCTCTGTTTCATCTATCCGGAAATACATAACTTCGGGAAAGCATTCCCGGATGTTTTCCCCCTTCGACGGTATCGCGTAGTACTGCGCTAGAACATCCCTAGCACTGTTTATTGATTGTCATGTATCTTGTTTGCTCAGTATTTATTATTTCTTTCCCCTCTTCTCTTCGATAGACCCCGAGACCGCTGTTGATGTCCCTGTGATTGACTACATCACCGACGACTCTTCTTCCCTATCAGCGGAGCTTCCAGGTAAGCCCCCCTTTGATCATCGCGATATCTCCCATTCCATTCTCTCATGCTTGCATTAGATTTCGTACTCGTTGTTGTACCTTACCTACTTATCCTAAACTGCTTAGTATAGGTTGGTTATTGATCCATCAGTAACCCCCATCTTGTCCTTCTTGCCCTTGCTCCATCATCGACGACTTGAGCAACATGATCGACGACCAGAGCCCGACACCTGACATCACATCACGCCACTTTTATTGCTCGACTTTGCAGAGTTACCATCGAGTGTCAAGGGTGATACCTCATACATCACTCCTGATGAGATCTCTGTAGTGTAGCTATTCGGTCGTGGTCATCGAGGGTGATTCCTCCTTAACCAGTTCCGATATGACTCTATCATGCAACCCCTCAAGTGTGAACCTCGAGGGTGGTTCCTCTTACATTCACCTTGATGATTACATCAAGTGGAATCCACCAAGGCTGATTCCTTGGGTTTTCCCCTTGATGTTTGGACACACGGTTACCTTGACATTACTTGGGACCTTTGTGAAACTCGGGCGGGCCCGGAGAGCACCCGCAAGATAATTACGTCACACAACTGGGCATTCTATGCCCTTGCGTAAGTCCACGAGACGGGGCGATGGGGTCACATCGATTGTGAGTCTCTGCTCGTCTCTGCAAGCTAATAATACACTATGGTTTGGGTATTTGTTCTGAGTTGGCCTTTGGCCTTTACGCACTAACCAGCACGGGAGAATAGTTATGGGCCTCGATGACGTAGTATCAGCCGAAGCTTTGTCAGATGTCCAGTTCAGCATTGCAGCATGACTGGGCTGGCACCATCCTTTAGTGGTGGAGCCTGGATCCGCCCTGCTCACAATGACCCGGAGTGCAATGGGCGATGAGCCTAGACCCCGAAGTGCTTAGGATGTAGACCGGCGGGGACCTCTTTGCTGAGCCTAGGTAGGTCTACAACATGTTGATCTTCCGAGGCCGGGCATTGACCCAGAAAAGTGTGTCCGACCAGAGTAGTCAAGCGTGTTGGAAAATGTGGTGCACCCCTGCAGGGAAGTTTATCTATTAATAGCCGTGTCCACGGTAATAGACGTTCAGACTTATATCCTGATCTTATACAACTAGAAATGGATACATGAGATATGTGGCTCCGGGATTGCTTTCTCGCAAGGAGTCGAGGAAGGATCTCTGGGCATTAATACTACAACATGCTTGTTAAATATATACTGCTATTCTGTACTCTTCTACATGCTGCAAGATGGTTAGAGCTGCTTGAAGATGCTAGTCTTTGATAGGCTAGGCCTTCCCCTGTATTCTGGCATGTAGTTCAGTCCACAGATACAACTGTCAGTGTCAAAACCGACGGATCTCGTGTAGGGGGTCCCGAACTGTGCGTCTAAGGCGGATGGTAACAGGAGGCAGGGGACACGATGTTTACCCAGGTTCAGGCCCTCTTGATGGAGGTAATACCCTACGTCCTGCTTGATTGTTCTTGATGATATGAGTATTACAAGAGTTGATCTACCACGAGATCAAAGAGGCTAAACCCTAGAAGCTAGCCTATGGTATGATTGTCTGTTGTCCTATGGACTAAAACCCTCCGGTTTATATAGACACCGGAGGGGGCTAGGGTTACACAAAGTCGGTTACAAAGGAGGAGATATACATATCCATACTGCCTAGCTTGCCTTCCATGCCAAGTAGAGTCCCATCCGGACACGGGACGAAGTCTTCAATCTTTTATCTTCAAAGTCCAACAGTCCGGCAAAAGGATATAGTCCGGCTATCCGGAGACCCCCTAATCCAGGACTCCCTCAGTAGCCGCCGAACCAGGCTTCAATGACGTTGAGTCCGGCACGCAGTATTGTCTTCGGCATTGCAAGGCAGGTTCTTCTTCAAATCTTGAATGTTTGTTAAGTACTATCCAGGCCCATAAATGTTGGACTTCTTGGCTTCTGTGCTCAATAAGGGCTATCTTCCACGCATCGAACGAATACGAGGAGCCAAGGCGTTTTTACATTTGCCCCCCTAGCCAGATAAATAAATTGTCTATTAAAGGGATGGGGATTCTTAGATCCAATCCATACCATCCTCCCACGGCGAGAATCCATCGGAGCGCGCTTCGGAAAAATCCACTCCAACATGGCTGACCACCGCAGCTCCTCCTCCCGTCCCCGTAGCCCTAAGCACGGTGATTGGGAGAGGTGTTCCGTCCCACACAGTCGATTAGTAGAGCTGCAGACTCGGGGATTTCTCCCTCCAGCGTATATGGTCCCCGTCCGAGCCGGGCTCGCCACCTATAATGGCGGGGAGCAAGCGGAGAGCTTCCCCAGCCCCTCTAAGGGGGAGCGGGTGTGCCTTGTTCCTTACTAAGGGGACCCGGATTTCCAATTCATCCATTCCTCCGCGGGCTCCGGGAGTTTTACGGCCTCTAACTGCATAATTTCACCCCTGCTTCCATATTACACATTGCCAACTACGTTGCCCTTTGCGAGCTATTTATGGGCTGCGAGGCTCATTTCAAGCTGTGGAAAGGTTATTTTGCCTTGTGCCCCGCATACAGAAGGGGTCACTTTACCAAGTGGGCGGAACCAAAATATGGCGCATTGCCAAAACCGGATACCTGTCCGGTACTCCGAAGAAGACGTCCGAAGACTGGCCTTCGGAGTGGTTTTATATGGAGGACGTCCCCCTTCCAAACCCTGTTCGGCGGGGTCTTCCTGAGTTCAACAGTGCTCCTCTGAAGAAACGCTGAAGCTGGCGCCCACGGAGCCCCCAGAAGGAAGACAACGGAGAAGTCCTTTACCTGATGAACCGGATTAAAGCGCTGGCTCAATCAGGATTGACAATAATCGAGGTTATGTCAATATGCATAATGCGGGGAGTGCAGCCACTACAATATCGAGGGCACCCCCTGTGGTGTTTTAACGGGGAAGATGATGCCACCCGTTGCGGGCGTAAGGGACCGGACTCCGCTGCTACTTTAGCAAAAATCCTGTCCGAGTTGTTCAAGGAAGAGAAAGAGGAGTTCATCCGTATCAAGCCACGAGATGGATTATCCATGTACAACCCTCCAAGCTGGGTGAGTTATACCTCTTTACTCCCATTCTTCCCGCATTCTTCGTCATAGGTACTCATCTTGCCATTTTACGGCAGGAACTACGAAAAACTGTAAGGGAGGTCAACAGCCAATCTCCACAACCAGAGGATCCTGGCCGGGCCCTCGGTCCTGAACTCGAAGAGGATTCAGACATATTCGTGGAGCTGATATACATGCAATTCTATCAATTGAGCCGCGATGACGCCATGGTGGCCATAACGGCCGACTATCGCGGAATACTCCCTGTGTCACACGTAAGAAAAACCAAAATCCCAACTCCAAAAATAGGATCCCCTTTTAGACACTTCACCTACCGTACACATATGATGTTTTTTAGGGAAGGCCTTCGGGACGCCATGCCGAACTTGCAGCAATTCGCCAACAAGAGGCACCGAAGCCGGGTAGGCCAAAAAGGAAGGCAGTCAGGACGAAGACGCCGGCGCAGAGGTATGACACAAAACCTCGCTCTGTGGTTCTCGTCTTTCTCAAAATTCAGTGACGTCCATGCTTCTTTATTAGAAAAAATGCTCGCCGGAGTATATCTGGAGAGACTGCCAATCACACCTCCACCAGTCGGGCTCCAGGGCCAGACATAGAGGCGGAAGCCAACATGGGGCGGACGCTGGATGCTCCTCCTACAGAGGAAGCGGATAGACTATACGCTACAAATTCAGAAGTGGAGCGCGCCATGAATCATAGGCGTCGCCGGGCCGTACTCTGTGATGCTTGCTCTCACCAGAGGCATTTGATGCATTCAATTCTGGAGACGCGTACCTCCGTGCTACTCAAAATGGTCTAGCCAGAGCCACGAACCATTATGTAAGGGATATACGGGTAAGCAAATCTGACGATTATATGTATCAGTAGCCCCTGAGACTTGAAATAGTTGACGCAACTGATTTAAGGATCATTATGTGTGCAGGTTCTTACAGAGAAGAATTCCTAACTGTCTCAAGAGCTGGACGAGTGCAAGGCCCAGCTGGAAGCCGCTGTTGCCGCATTGAAGGAGTCCAAAAAGGGTCCCCCTAGTAACACTTTTGTCTATTGCAAAGAATATCGGTACCAGATAGTATGCAGCATGTATGCACACCTAACAATAGATGTTGCAGGTGGCCCCGGATTGAATCCGGAGGCCGTGGAGGCGGATACGGCACGTCATGATCGACAGTGAAATGCTGGCGAGCGCGTGCTGACGCGAGTCAGGCAGGAGAAAAATGATCTCCAAGATGCCAATATCCGGACGGGCGTGGAACTGAAGGATGTCCGAGCCCAGCTTGCGGACTCCGTGAAGGAGAATAAACGGCTTCAGCGCAGCATTTTTAGTAAGTGCTTGAACGAACTTTTTAAAGGAGTTCGGCGGAGAAGCCTGCTAACAGCGTTATGTCTGCAGGTATGTTGACGGGTGATCCCGCAGAGGAGATGCCCGGGTCTTCGGGTGATTTTCTACAAGAGCTCTCACAACTACACGAACAAGTGCGGCAGGTGATGTAGACTATTGCTCAAGCCTTGTGGCCATCCGCGTCCCCGCCAGCAGGCATGGGGGAGCATATAGAGAAGCTCAAGGGCGCGCGGCGGCGCTTCCAATTATGGAAGATATCAGCCTGCCGACAAGGTGCAAGGGAAACCTGGGCTATGGTGAAGACACGATATACCAAGGCTGACCCAAACCACATGGCCGAGGTCGGACCTGTGGGGCCTGATGGGAAAGAGATCCCCGTCAGTTTAGTGTATGATCAAGTAGAATTAGCCGAAAAGTATTCCCAACAAGATTGTAGGCTAGACAGCCTGTTGGATGGTATAGAATAAGAATTTAATCAGTCTTAGTGACTGTGTACTTCAAGTGACATATGTAATGTCCCTAGCCGGATTGTAAATCATTTGTCATGGAGGACCTTTTTGCTTCAACCTCTCGACCCAATAGTCCGGAGTGTATCCGAATACCCACTCGGTTATATAAAACTGGGGTATGCATGGAAACCAGGCGTAGGGGGCATAAGTGCTTGAACAGACAAGTACCCAACTAGCTATATTATATTACATGGATAGTAAGAAACATCTTCCATGGAGAATAGTTCTGTTAAGGGTTCCTTTCCCTGGGTACACATGCCCTAATGTGCATGTCCGGACTGCGAGACGCAGGCTAAAAATATCTGGGGCGTGTAGTAATTGAAATGAAAGTCATCTTTTATTCACCGACCGAATATTCCCTTAAGAACGCTAGCTTTCGGCTTCACCCTGTCTGAGGTACACATCCGGATGACCCGGCAGTAACAATCGCAGAGGTGCTCCCCTTATGCCCTAGCCGAATTAACGGGAACGTAGGGCATAAATACAAGAGCCAGGCAACCCAGCTTGGCCAAAACTCAAGTCATATCGATGCATATAATGGCGAAAAAAGGTATGTGCGGAAGAATAACACATGTGCGGGGCATAAAGCCCGGAAAGGTAATTATATTAAGCATCTATATAGGAAGCCCCCAGGTATATTGAGCGCGGTTAGCACGTCAAGATTGTGTAACCAAGACACAAGTGTAGCCCTTTAGGGCCTTTAAGAGAAAAGAGAGAAAGAAAGAGAGAAAAAATAGATGTGCAAAAAATTCATGGAGGTAAGGAGACGAACATAGAGTCCAGCACTAGGCGTAGAATCTTCGGAGTCTGGCTGCGTTCCATGCACTACAAAAAAATGACACATCCGTGACATTTTGGGCCGAACGAATTTTTTTTGTCATACATATGACACTTCTATGACGATAATTGTGACAAACCCCGGTATCATCATAGATGTGGTGGGCTCCTACTTCTATGACAAAAAATCATGACAGAAAATAGGCTTTTCGTCCTGGATGGGCCGGAGACGCAGCTGCATGACATTCTTTGGGTCGTCCATCACGGAAAAAGCCGTGGTAGAAGCGAGGGCGAGGAAAATTTCGGGGAGTTCCCGGCTACGGTGGGAGGTCGGGGGCCGAGCGATGCGCGTTTCTCTCATACACGTACGCGCGTGTGTGTGAGGCGTTGGCTCTAACTGAACCCGAGTGAGGCGTTGGGCTCTAACTGAACCCGAGCGATTGCACTGCAGGCTACGCGTTACTGAACCCGAGCAATCGATCGATGGCTGTTAACTGAACCCGAGTGATCGATCGATGGTTGTTAACTGAACCCGATCGAGCGATTCCTTCGCTACTGCTGCTAACTGAAGCCGACCGATGCTGCCTCTGGATGAACAGTGAGAGTTGCGGGGGGGGGGGAGGGGGGGTTGGATGAACAGTTCCCGGTGGGGGTGGATGAACAGGACCCCGTGGTGTTGCCTCTGGATAAACAGGACCCCGATCGATCGAGCCGGTTGGGGCTGGATGAACAGGACCCCGTGGAGCGCTGGATGAATAGGACCACCCCGTGGAGGGCAGGATAAACAGTAGACGGTGGAGGGTAGGATGAACAGTAGCCCGTGGAGGGGTGGTTGAACAGGAGCCCGTGGAGAGGGCTGGTTGAACAGTAGCCGGTGGAGTAGCGTGCGGTGGAGGCTGGATGGACAGGAGCCCGTGGATGAACAATCGCAGGTGGAGGCTGGAGGAGGTCGACGGTGGATGACTAGTAGCTCGTGGAGGCTGGAGGGGCTCGACGGTGGAGATGAACAGTATCCCGTGGAGTCTCGTTTTGCGGTACGCCACACCCCTCGTGATGAACAGGACCCCCGTTTCGACCGTAGCGCTCCAACACAAGTCCGTTTTGTCCGTTTTGCAATACGCCACACCCCTCCCGATCAACAGGACCCCCGTTTCGACTGTAGGAGGTCTGTTTCCTCCGTTTTGCGGTACGCTAGACCCCTCCTGATGAACAGGATCCCGTTTCGAACGTGGCCGGTCGAACACAAGGCCGTTTCCTCCGTTTTGCGGTACGCCAGGCCTCGTTTCCATCGCCCGTTCCATCCAAGCCCTCCCGATGAACATGACCACACATTCCGTCCCGACCCAGCCGGTTGGCTCCCACGCGTTCTGTTGCCTCCCCATGAACACAACGCATTCCGTTGCCTCCCCATGAACACGACGCATTTCGTTGCCTCCCCATGAACACGACGACGACGCTGTTTCTCCGTTCCGACCCAGCCATGTACACGAGCCCTGGCCGTACGTATGCGCGAGTAGGCGTTCGAGACCCCGCCCGTATGTACACATACATGGCCGTATTTTCTTTCTTGCACCCTAGCCGCTGTACGTACGTGTAAATGCTACGTGCGCACCTCTACTACGACACGTGCGCGCCTCTACTACGACACGTGTGTGCCTCTACATCGACCAGCATGTACGTACACGTTCGCGACCAGAATGACAACGCTACATACGCTTCGACCAGGTGGGTCCCGACTGTCAGGCACTTCCTTGCCTGCGAAGATGTAGCTGGTGGTCCCAGCAGTCAGGGGGCGAATCATTTTTTTGCTCAGACGCACTTCCTTGCGTTCGAAGATGTAGCTGGTGGGTCCCAGCAGTCAGGGGGAAATGTTTTTTTCGTGAAATATGGTGGCCGTCCAGTGGGTCCCGCTATCAGGTGGAGGAATAATTATTTTGCACGTAATAAGGAGGCACTTCCTTGCTGCGGCCGTGGACCCAGCTGTCAGCCTCTCCACGTATAGTCCACGTCCGATGGAAGCCGTTCCTTGACCATGTTGACCACGCCGTGCCGAGAGCACCAGGGCGGTGGACGACGACAAGGCCTAGGAAGGGGACGACGCGGAGCCGGGGAAGACGCGGTAGTGGATGCCCACGCGTAGACGAGTACGAGGGTTCACTGGTTCGCTGTGGTGTGAGGCTGCCGTCGCCGTAGAATAACATGGGTGTGGGTGAGTAGAGGGATGGCCTGGCCAGCGGTGGGAGTAGTAGGGGGCAGTGAGGCCTCCGCCGCATCGCAGCCGGCCACGGGAGGCAGGAGCACGAGGGAGGACCGGCGCTGGTTTGGGCGGCTGGAGCAAGAAGATCAGAGGTTGAAGAAGCACTACGGCCGTTGGATGGACATCGTATGGTCACTAGAGCTAGAATCGTGCATATTGACTAAGTTGACAAAGCCCTCCGTCCCCGTCAACTTAATAGGCCCACAAGTCAGCCTGTCACTATACTGGGTCCCAGCTAACAGGGGGAGTATTCATTTTTTTGTGCGTAATAAGGAGGCACTTCCTTGCGTGCAAAGATATAGCTGGTGGGTCCGAGCTGTTAGCGGCGGTAACGTTTTTTTTTTGCGAAATACAGAGGCCCTTTCGGTGAGTCCCTGATGTCAGGAGGAGGAATCATTATTTTGCGCGTAATAAGGAGGCATTTCCTTGTGTGCGGCCGTGGACCCAGCTGTCGGCCTCTCCATATAAAGTCCACTTCAGATGCATGTCGGTCGTTGTCCATGTTGACTAGGCCGCGCCGAGAGCACCAGGGCGGTGGACGACGGTGAGGCCTAGGAAGGGAATGACACGGAGGCAGGGAAGACTCGGCAGTTGTTTCCCACACAGAGGGGAGTATGACTGTACGAGGGTTTACTGGTTCGTCTGCCGTCGCCGGAGAATAACAGCAGGCATGGGTGAGTAGAGGGATGGCTAGGCCAGCAATGGGAGTACGGTGGGGCGGTGAGGCCTGCGCAGCAGCAGAGCCGGCCACGGGGAGGAGGGAGCAGGCAGTCCCGCCGACGCCTGTTTGAGCGGCTGGAGTAGGAAGAGCAGAGATTGAAGAAGCACGCCAGCTGTTGGATGGCCATCCAACAGTCACTGCTTGTGCGTCAACCTTTTTTTAGGAAAGCCTCAAATTTGTGGAAAACAGCATACAACCCAGCTGCCACTATTTCTTATAATTTACAGCCCATTTGCTAATTATTAAGATTTTTTTGGAGCCCATATTCTTTTTGTTAGTATTACAACCCATATTGTGGCCACGGTTAAAAAATTATATGAAGTTTTGCATATTTCGGTGCGGTTCGAACTGTTTTTAATTCCGAAATTTCGACTCACATTCAAACTGATTTTGAAAATAAATGTATATCAATAGAAAATCCAACAATTCTCCACGCATAAAAATTAATGTAATTTCAAATCTTGAAATGAAAAAAAAGATATTTGAAACTAATTGACGATTAGATGTGTTTTAAAAAATGTACAGCCCATTTCTCATTACTGATGGGCCATTTTCTCGGCCAGCCGAATGAAAGCTCTCCTCGTCTCGAAAGATTTGCAGCTCAACGGGCCTGACAAAGCGACTTACTTGGCAAATCACAAAAAAACTGGGATGTGGCCGTGGACCCAGCTGTCAGCCTCTCCACGTACAGTACTCTTCCAATGGAATGTCGTTGACCACGTTGACCACGCCGCGCCGAGAGCACCAATGCGGTGGACGACGGCGAGGCCTAGGAAGGGGACGACGCGGCAGTGGATGCCCACACGAAGAGGAGTACGAGGGTTCACTGGTTCGGCTGCGGTGTGAGGCTGTCGTCGCTGCAGGGCCTGGCTAGCGGTGGGAGTAATAGGGGGCGATGAGGCCTCATCGGCAGAACAGCCGGCCACTGGAGGCAGGAGCAGGCGGTCTCCCCGGCGCTGGTTTGGGTGGCTGGATCAAGAAGAGCAGCGATTGAAGAAGCAGCAGGACCGTTCGATTCAAATCCAACGGTTACTGCTGCTAGAATCATTTGTTGACTAAGTTGACAAGCCCTGCGTACGCGTCAACTTAGTAGGCCCACAGGTCAGCCTCCCAACCGGTGCGCCCCAGATGTCAGTGGGAGGAATCATTTTTTTTGCGTAATAAGGAGGCAGTTGATTGCGTGCGGCCAGGCCAGCGGAGGGAATAGGGTGGGCTGGGGAAGCCTGCGTGGCATCACAGCGGGCCACAAGAGGAGGGAGCAGGCAATCCCGCCGGCGCTAGTTTACGTGGCTGGACCAGGAAGATCAGAGATTGAAGAAGCACGTCGGCCGTTGGATGGACATCCAACACTAACTGCTGCTAGAATCGTGTGTTCATTGACAAAGCCTTGCGTAAACAAGTCAGCCTCAAAATCTGTGGCGTCTACAACCCATTTGCTATTATTTTTATAATTTTTACTCATTTTCTAATTCATATGGAATTTATTGCAGCCCGTTTTCCATTTTTAGAATTGCTGGCCATTTTCTGGTCAGTACCAGGGTCAAAAAATTAACTAAATATGTGGGAAATTTTGAAAATACGCAAATTTTTTGCTGGGGAATGAAATATTCTTAATCCAAAAATGAATAGCCATACTAAAACAAATTTAAAAATAAATTAGTACTATGTCATGTTAAATCCAATGAAATACGTATAAGATATCAGTAAAGAACAAAAACAAAAAAGAAACCTATATCCCATTCGCTATATTTTTCTGGAATTTTCAACCCCTTTTGATATTACTTTTAATAGACATTGACCATACTCTTAAGCCAGGCCGGAATGCATCCCTCCTCGTCTGGAAAGATTTGCAGCCCAGTAATTCGGAGAAAACAAATAGGCCTAGCTTGGGTATTCTTCAAAAAGAAATGCTGGGCTACCTATTTTCCCAAAGAACTGGTGCATGAGCATTTAGCTTTATTTATTAATTTATTTATTTACTTATTTATGTTTAGGGGAACATGAGCATGTACCTGGGCCAGATTCATGTGAGATCCTCCCTTCCAGTTAATTACGGGCTTCTCTATTGAGCCTTCATCAGTGGGTTGCATGTTATCAACAAGTGGAAAATGTGTTCCCAGTTTCAAAAAAATGTGTTATGTACGGTAAATAGTATGCGGTACGTACATTACGGGGCATTAAAGGATCGAGCCGTGCAACGACTTCCAAAACATTATGTTCGTCGTTCTAACAACACATTTATTCAACCAACAAATGAAATATACTACTGATTGTACATTGAAAAAAGCAGCAGCAGCAACCAGGGCTGGGGGTGCAACAGAAGCAGTAAGCAGGCCAGAAGAGTGAAGACGCAGCTCTCTCATCCAAACCAAACATCAGCCATCATTACAAAAGGGCTACCAAAAAAGAACAAGTGTATGCATCAAACTAAATAAAGATCCTACTACACCAAGTGTACGAATCTAACTAACTGGCTTAGTTAGACGTTACTATTTATTAAGCTGTGGTGATTGGTTAACGGCTTGAACCAGATGGGTGCTTGACGGGGGAAACTCCAGCTAGCAGGTCGAAGTCCAATACTTGCGACTCTCTCTCCTACTTTGGGCTGCAAAGCGTGGCGGCACATATGAGGGTATGGTGCATGCAGAGACGCATGGTACGCTGTGTACATATAGTTTTGCCTAATGAACGAAACCGCGCTGCCATCATGATCCTTGCCATCGGTTATCTCCTGGTTAATCAGATAATTCAGTCCGACAAACAGGGAGCGTAGCCAAGGCTACTTACCAGCTTCCAGTCAAAAATTCCTGAAGGCCCAGAGAAGCTGGGATCCTTCTCAAAGACCTTGCAGTGACTGTGATTGTATTCCGCGAAACAACACATCCGGTACGTGCGAACGATCATCAATCTTTCACCGTCATCTCATCGAGCCAGGAACCACATGCAACTGCCATGCCGCTTTTCTTTGAATGGTTCTGGGATTAGGAAGGGTAGGGACACCAGGCGGCCTACAACATCATATCAGTTTGGAGTCAAATAAAAAAGGGCTCTTGGTTTAGTCAATCTTAAGAACAACATGTTATGAGCATGAACATTTTTTCAGCAAATGTTGACAGTAATATAAGCAAGCCATCATGATATCATAGGAAAGTAACATATTGCTGTAACAGCCGTTTGTAGCGATGACTGGAGTAGGCCAGCAATACGTCCAGCCATAGAAGGAGTCGATAGCGTATATGAAGCTCTTGTGTTCAATGGCATCAGAGAACCATGGAGGATGTATGATCCTGCGATGGACGTGCAGATTTATCCACTTACCGAAGTGACCTGTCAGATAGGCGAGACCGCGGTTGAAGAATGCAATTAGCCTGAAGTCTTTATAATTCGCAGATCTTGTGGGCACTTGGCATATTACAGCTTTGAGCAAATCAAACTTGGTATCATGTTGGCTACTGTAAGATTCTGAGTATTCTGGGCCGCGGTGCTAAAGCAGTGCAGTGTTAATCGAAGGAAGGGGGATCAATCGTCGGGTGTAGACCTCCACGAGCATCCAGCTACCGCGACCGTGGACGAGCACCATCCAAGACGTGTTCATGCCGACCCAGTACATACCGTTAATGTAGTTGAGGCTGACGGGGATCGGATCACAGTCAAGGGGGTTGATGCTCGCCACCCTACGATCATTATGCTGCGTGACATGCTGTTTCTGAAGATCAGGTGGCGTCAGCAAGCAAGGAGCTGGCTTAAAAAGCTCCGGCCTGAGGGCTTTGAGTAAACGGTACAGCCCCGACGAGCACGCGGCGAGCGGCATGGTACTGAGATTGTCCATGCACGAAACAATGAGATTGATTACCTCTGTGGGGACCGAATTCCAGCCACTCTTTCGGCAGACCCTGCTCAGTTCTGCCATTGTTAGTGCTTGGGTTTGGGACGAGGGGGGGGGAGGCGCCTTAGCGGGGATGGAAGATTGGACGAGATTATGTGCGGACAAAGATGGAGAAGCGAATATGTGCTGCGGGAAGTGGACAGGTGATGATGACTACATCATGCCGCTTGACTTACGAGACACATACCAGCAGCGTAGGGTCATGTCGATGCCAGACATCTTGCTTGAGTGACCATAGTACTGGTGCTCTCTACAATGATATGACCTAACTAGCTTGAGTAGAGTAGTAGAGTAGGACTCTGCTCTACTACTAGCACCGGAGGAGTAGTATATTCTAATCTAAAATAGTTACAAACTTCAATGCCCGAGCGTGGAATGACTACGAATCATGCTCAAAGACTGTGTCTACGTGGTGTTTGGACATGGGAGACAACCTCAACGCCAACGGTGCTGCTGCCATTGCACCGTATGTGTTTCTGTCCTTCATGTTCGAAATCGTGGTAGAATTCATGTTTCTAGTCTGTATCCTACTACTATGCTAGTCCACATGATTAGTTGTGAAAGACGACTTCTTCCCCGACCTCGGCAACCTCATCCTCGATGACATGGGCGACAACGTCAATGCCGGCAACTGGTGAGATACAGGGTGTAGGAAGCGGTTTGGGAATTTGCATGCCTTTCCAACCAGTGAGATACTCCGTACAAAGTACGACAGAGAAATAACCACAGAGAAGGAAGCTAAAAGTAAACAATCAAATGAGCATTTTTGCATTTGTTTTGCATTGAATCGTTTCACAAGCTTGACTAGTGCTGTTTTTCTACTTTTACAAAAAACCGCATCGTAATGCTAAAACATGCATTTGCACGTACATAAGTAATAGTAGTACTCCCTCCGTCTAGGTGTATAAGTCTTCCCTCCTTCTTGGTCACGGTGCACAACCGAAGATGACTTATTGACCTGGACGAAGGGAGTAGCACAGTCTGCAAGCATATATTGAGAGAGACGTGTAGTGCGATAGTATATAGTAAAGTTTGTGCTATATGCACGTACTTGCAAAATGCGTATGAATAGACAAGGTTTCCAAACTTTCCCTTTTACATACTTAATTAAGGACGCTAAAAATTCCTGAACGTTCGGGATTTATCATTTGCGTCCCAAAACTAATGAGATCGCCTTACGAAACAATAATTATACTCCTCCTAAAAGCCACAACGCTCGCAGGAGTCCTTGCAGCCCGCCACGAGTTCCCTGGTACGCGGCCGTTTCCCAGCGCGCCGACACAACGCCTCTTCCTCAGCCTCGCAACTCGCGAGGTGCTGATTGGCGGCTTGCCGGCGGGCGAGCGCGATCTCACCGGTGTGGTGATCCGGCACCAACAGGTACTCCTCCTTGCTGGAAGCGTGCACCCGGTCCACGTACCGCCAAGCATAGATGAGGCGCTTGGGCCCGACTGCACTCAGGGCGTCGGCACGGGCGTCCTCCGCCACCCTCACGGCCCTCGCATGAGCCTTCTGCCAAAGGGCCAATTGCCGGACTCTCCCGGACGCGACATAGGCCTCCCAAGCAGCTTGTTCCGCGGTGCGCTTCTCTTCCTCGGCCTTCTTCTCCGCCTCTATTTTGGCGCGCTCTGCTGGAGGCAAAGCCTCCCATAAGGCGACATCAATTTCTTTCCAAAGCTCCTCAAGGTTGGGGGGCTCGGCGGGCGGCGCGGCATTCTCCTCATAGCGGGGAGCCGACTCGTCCTCCGGCGCGCGTGCTAGCGAGATTGGGAATGCCGACGCATCCACCTCGACGCGTCGCAGCAAGGAGCGGAACGCTGATGCATCCTCCTCGACTAGTGGTGGCGAGTGTCGGTGTCAAAACCGGCGGATCTCGGGTAGGGGGTCCCGAACTGTGCCTCTAAGGCGGATGGTAACAGGAGGCAGAGAACATGATGTTTTACCCAGGTTCGGGCCCTCTTGATGGAGGCAAAACCCTATGTCCTGCTTGATTTATTCTTGATGATATGAGTATTACAAGAGTTGATCTACCACGAGACCGGAGAGGCTAAACCCTAGAAGCTAGCCTATGGTATGATTGTATGTTGTCCTATGGACTAAAACCCTCCGATTTATATAGACACTGGAGGGGGCTAGGGTTACACAAGGTCGGTTACAAAGGAGGTGATATACATATCCGTATTGCCTAGCTTGCCTTTCAAGCCAAGTAGAGTCCCATCCAGACACGAGACGAAGTCTTCAATCTTGTATCTTCATAGTACAACAGTCCGGCCAAAGGATATAGTCCGGCTGTGCGGAGACCCCTAATCCAGGACTCCCTCAGTAGCCCCTGAACCAGGCATCAATGACGATGAGTCCGGCGCGCAGTATTGTCTTCGGCATTGCAAGGCAGGTTCATCTCCAATTTTTCAAGTGTTCATAAGCAGTGTCCGGCTCCATAAATGCTGAACCTCTTGGCTTCTGTGCCCAATAAGGGCTACCTCCCATGCATCGAATGAATATGAGGCGCCATGGCATTTTTACATTCGCCCCCCTAGCTAGATAAATAAATTGTCTATTAAAGGGATGGGGATTCTTAGATCCGATCCATACCATCATTATCCCATTGAGAATCCATCAGAGCGCGTTTCGGAAAGATCCATTCCAGCATGGCCGACCTCCACAACTCCTCCTCCCGCCCCCGTAGCCCTAAGCCCGGTGATTGGGAGAGGTGTTTAGTTCCACACAGTCGATTGGTCGAACTACAGACCAAGGGATTTCTCCCTCCGGCGTATATGGTCCCCGTCCGAGCCGGGCTTGCCACCTACAATGGCGGGGAGCAAGCGGAGAGCTTTCCCTGTCCCTCTACGGGGGAACGGGTCTGCCTTGTTCCTTATTTACTAAGGGGACTCGGATTTTCAGTTAATCTATTCCTCCGCGGGCTCCTAGAGTTCTACGGCCTCCAATTACACAATTTCACCCCTGCCTCCCTTCTACACATCGCCGGCTATGTTGCTCTCTGCGAGTTGTTCATGGGGTGCGAGGCTCACTTCGAGCTGTGGAAAAGGCTATTTTGCCTCGTCCCTCGCACACAGAGGTGGTCACTTTATCAAGTGGGCGGAGCCGAAATATGGCGCATCGCCGATACCGGATACCTATCCGGTACCCCGAAGAAGTCGTCCAAAGACTGGCCTTCAGAATGGTTTTATATGGAGGACGTTCCCCTTCCGGACCCTGTTCAGCGGGGTCTTCCTGAGTTTAACAATGCTCCTCTGAAGAAACGCCGAATTGGCGCCCACGGAGCCCCCAGGCGGAAGACAACGGAGAAGTCCTCTATCTGATGAACCGGATCAAAGCACTGGCTCAATCAGGATTGACAGTAATCAAAGTTATGTCGATTTGCATAATGCGGGGAGTGCAGCCACTTCAATATCGTGTGCACCCATTGTGGTGTTTTAATGGGGCGGATGATGCCACCCGCTACGGGCGTAAGGGTCCGGACAATGCTACCGCTTTAGCAAAAATTCTGTCCGAATTGTTCAAGGGAGAGGAAGAGGAGTTCACCAGCATTAAGCCATGGGATGGATTTTCCATGTACAATCCTCCAAGCTGGGTAAGTTATATCCCCTTACCCCCATTTTTCCCACATTCATTGTTGTAAGTATTCACCTTGCCACCTTGTGGCAGGAACTGCGAAAAGCCATAAAGGAGGTCAGCAGCCCTCTCCACAACCAGAGGACCCTGACCGGGCCCTCGACTCCGGACATGAAGAAGATACGATTATCTTTGTGGAGTTGATAGACCGGCAGTTCTATCAGTTAAGCTGTGAGTACGCCATTGTGGCCATTACGGCCGACTATCCCGGACTGCTCCCTGCGTCGCACATAAGAAAAACCAAAAATCCAAACTCCAAAAACTAGGATCCCCTTTTTAGACACTTCACCTACCATATACACATGGCATTTTTTACAGGGAAGGCATTCGGGACGCCCTACCGAACCCGCAGCAACTCACCAACAAGAGGTACCGAGGCCGGGTAGGCTAAAAAGGAAGGCGGTCAGGACGGAGACGCCGGCGCAAAGGTATAACAAAAACCCCGCTCTGTGGTTATCATCTTTCTCGAAATGTAATGACGCCCATGTCTTTTTAACAGAAAAAATGCTCGCCATAATATGTCCCGTGATGTTGCCAATCATGCTTCCAATAGTCGGGCGCCAGGACCGGACATAGAGGCAGAAGCCGATATGGGGCAGGCGCCGGTAATCCCCCTATAGTGGACGCGAATAGATTATCTGCTACAAACTCAGAAGTGGAAAGCGCCATGAATCATAGGCGCTGCCGGCCGTACTCCGTGATGCGTGTTTCTCACCAGAGGCATTTGATGCCTTCAATTCTGGAGAGGCGTACCTCCGTGCTGCTCAAGATGGTCTAGCCAGAGCCACGGATCAGTATGTAAAGGATGTACGGGTAAGTAAATCTGACGATTTATATGTATCAGTAGCCCCTGAGGCTTGAAACAGTTAGCAGAACTGATTTAGGGATCATCTTTATTGTGCAGGTTCTTATAGAGAAGAATACTAGGCTGCACTGCAGTAACCGAAAAAGTCTCCCGCTGGTAACATTTACTTTTAAAGAATGATGGTTACCATATAGTGTGCGGCATGGCTGTAGATTAACAATTGATGTTGCAGATGAATCCGGAGAAAATCCGGAGAACTAGCATCTAGTGGGGCAGCTAGAGGCTGGAAAACGCGTGCTGACCGAGGTTAGGCGGGAGAAGAACAAGCTTCAAGACGCCAATATCAAGCTGAGCATGGAACTAAAAGACGTTCGAGCCCAGCTTGCAGACTCCGAGAAGGAGAATAAGCGGCTTCGGCGCGGCATTTTCAGTAAGTGCTTAAACGAATCCTTTTGAAGGAGTTCGACAAAGAAGTCGACTAACAGCGTTATGTCTGTAGGTATGCTATCGGGTCGTCCCGCGGAGGAAATGCCCAGGTCTGCGGGTGATCTTCTATCCGAGCTCTCACAACTGCATGAACAAGTTCGGCAGGTGATGCAAGGTATTGCCCAGGCCTTATGGCCCTCCGTCTCCCTGCCGAAAGGCATTGTAGAGCTTACAGAGAAGCTCAAAGGAGCACGGCGGCGCTTCCTGTTATGGAAGATATCGGCCTGCCGTCAAGGTGCCAGGGAGGCCTGGACCATGGTGAAGACGCGGTATACCAAGGCTGGCCCAAATCACATGGCCGAGGTCGGACCTGTGGGGCCCGACGGGAAAGAGATCCCTATTAGCTTAGTTTATGGGCAAGTGGAATTAGCCGCAAAGTATTCCCAACAGGATTGTAAGCTAGACCGCCTGTTGGATGGTATAGAAGAGGAATTTAGTCAGTCTGCATGACTATGTAATTAAAGTGACATGTATAATGCCTTCTAGCCGGATTGTAGATCATTTGTCATGGTGGACCTTTTCGCTTCAACCTCGGGACCCGATAGTCCGGAGTGTATCTGAATACTCGCCCAGTTATATAAGAACTAGGGTATGCGTGGAGACCAGGTGTAGGGGTCATTAGTGCTTGAACAGACAAGTGCCCAACTAGTTATGTTATATTACATGGGTAGTAACAAATATCTTCCAGGGAGAATAGTTTCGTTAAGGGTTCCTTTCCCTGGGTACGCATGCCCTAAAGTGCATGTCCGGACTGTGATAGGAAACGCAGGAAAAACATCTGGGGGCACATATGGAAAATAAGTAAAAATCATCTTTTGTTCACCGACCAAATATTCCCTTAAGAACGCTAGCTTTCGGCTTCACCCAGTCTGAGGTACACATCCGGCTGACCCGGCAGTAACAATCGCAGAGGTGCTCCCCTTATGCCCTAGCCGAATTAACGGGAACGTAGGGCATAAATACAAGAGCCAGGCAACCCAGCTTGGCCAAAACTTAAGTCATATCGATGCATATAATGGCGAAAAAAGGTACATGCGGAAGTATAACACATGTGTGGGGCATGAGGCCCAGATAAAGAATTTAAGCTTCTATGAAAGATGCCCCCAGGTATGATGAGTGTGATCAGCGCATCTATAATGTGCAAGCGAGGCACAAGTTGGCCCTTGAAGGCCTACAGAAAGAGTAGAAGAAAGAAAGAAAGAAAAACAAGATAGATAATGTATGTGCAAAAAATGGACAGGTGAAGGGGACGAACATAAGGTCCGGCGCTAGGCGTAGAATCTTTGGAGCCTGGCCACGTTCCATGGGTTCGGCTCGAGTCGATTAGTCAATGCATCCCGCAGTCGATACGCTCCACCGGTCAGAACTTGGTCAATAATGAAGGGACCTTCCCATTTGGGCTCGAGCTTGTTCTTTTTCTTATCCGACTGGCGTAGACTAGTTCACCAATGTTATAAGTTTTGGCCCGTACTTCTCTACTTTGGTATCTGCGAGCCTATTACTGATAAAATGCGGAACGGGCTTTTGCTACGTCGCGCTCCTCCTCCGGGGTGTCCAGACTGTCCTGCCGATCGAGCTCGGCTTCTCTTTCTTCGTACATGCGCACTCGAGGTGAGTCATGAATTATGTCACAGGGCAAAACTGCCTCTACGCCGTACACCATAAAGAAGGGTGTATATCCGGTACTACGGTTCGGCATGGTCCGCAGCCCCCAGAGTACAGAGTCGAGCTCCTCTACCCAGTGCGTGTTAGACTACGTTAAGGAACACACTAATCTGGTTTTAATGCCGCTCATTATAAGACCGTTTGCTCGCTCAACTTGGCCGTTGGTTTGTGGGTGATAGACTGAGGCATAATCGAGCTTGATGCCCATTTTGCTGCGCTAGAGTTTTACCTCATCGGCCGTGAAGTTCGTGCCGTTGTCAGTGATGATGCTGCGGGGGACGCCATAACGGTGTACGACCCCGGATATGAAGTATATCACCGGTCCGGATTCGGCTGTTTTAATAGGTTTGGCCTCTATCCATTTGGTGAATTTATCCACCATGACCAATAAGTATTTTTTCTTGTGGGTTCCCCCTTTAAGGAGTCCAAGCATGTCAAGCCCCCAGACCGTGAAGGGCCACGTAATGGGTTTTGTTTGGAGGGCAGTGGGTGGCATGTGGCTTTTATTTGCAAAGAGCTGGCAACCGGCGCAACGTTGGACCAAGTCCTGTGCATCTGCCCGGGCCGTTGGCCAATAGAATCTTGTATGGAAGGCCTTGCTTACAAGAGCCCAGGCTGCGGCATGATGACCATCGAGTCCGGCGTGAATTTCTGCCAAAAGATTCCGCCCTTCCTCTTCAGAGATGCACCTTTGAAGGACTCCGGTAGTGCTGTTTTTGTACAATTCTCCCTCATGGACCCTGTAGGCCTTGGATCGCCACACTATGCAGCGTGCCTCATTTTGGTCCTCCGGAAGTTCCTGTCTAGTTAGGTAGGCCAGGAATGGTTCTGTCCACGGGGCAATAATGGCGGTGGCGGAGCCTCCGATTGTGTCAGAGACTTCGGTATCGGGTATTTTGGCCGTGTCCGGACTGTTGTTACCGGTGTCCCCTTCCCATACTATGGATGGCTTGAACAGCATCTCCAAAAATAAGTTGGGGGACCGCATCGCGTTTTGCACCGATGCGGGCGAGGATATCTGCCGCCTGGTTGTTTTCCCGAGCCACATGGTGAAATACGAGCCCCTCGAACCGAGCTGATATTTTTAGGACGACGTTTTGATATGCCGCCATTTTCGGATCCTTGGCGTCAAAGTCTCCATTTATTTGGGATATTGCGAGGTTTGAATCCCCACACACCTCCAGGCGTTGAATGCCCATGGAGACTTCCATCCGAAGACCATCCAACAGAGCTTCGTATTCGGCTGCATTGTTGGAGTCTGTATACAATATTTGCAGTACGTACTGAACAGTATCTCCGGTTGGGGACGTCAGGGCGACGCCAGCCCCTAGACGAGCTAGCATTTTAGAACCGTCGAAGTGCATGATCTAATTGGAGTATGCGCCGTACTCTTTAGGGAGTTCGGCCTCCGTCCATTCGGCGACGAAGTCGGCCAATACTTGCGACTTAATGGCTCGTCGAGGTTTGTATGTTATGTCGAACGGGAGGAGCTCAATGGCCCATTTGGCAATCCGGCCCGTAGCGTCGCGGTTGTTTATAATATCATTAAGTGGCACTTCCGAGGCAACTATAATCGAACACTCTTGAAAGTAGTGTCGCAGCCTCCGCGATGCCATGAATACCGCATATGCTATCTTTTGATAATGTGAGTACCGTGATTTGCATGGAGTGAGGACAGTGGATACATAGTATACCGGCTTTTGAAGAGGGAATTTCTGTCCGCCCGCTTCCCATTCGACAACGAGCACCGCGCTTACAACTTGATGAGTTGCTGCAATGTACAACAACATTGGTTCACCGATGTTTGGCGTGGCCAGGATTGGGTTGGTTGCCAAGATGGCCTTTATTTCTTTCAATCCGGGTGTGGCCGCGTCCGTCCACTCGAAGTGTTTGGTGCGTCGAAGGAGGCGATAAAGGGGTAAAGCCTTTTCTCCTAAGCGGGAGATAAAGCCGCTTAGAGCCGCCACACATCCAGTTAACTTCTAGATTTGTTTGAGGTCTGTTGGGGTAGCCAACTGTGACAAGGCTCGGATTTTGGCCGGATTAACTTCAATACCTCTACTGGAGACAATGAAACCCAGGAGCTTTCCGGCTGGTACGCCGAAAACGCATTTTTCTGGATTGAGCTTGATCTTGTATGTTCGGAGGTTGTCGAATGTGAGCCTCAAGTCGTCTATCAAAGAGACGACGTGTTTAGTTTTGATGACCACATTGTCTACATATGCCTCTACTGTTTTGCCGATTTGTTTCTCCAGACATGTCTGAATCATGGGTTGATATGGTGTGCCGGCGTTTTGAGCCCAAAAGGCATTGAGTTGAAATAGAAGGGGCCGTATGGTGTGATGAATGTCGTTGCGGCTTGGTCGGACTCTGCCATCTTGATTTGGTGGTAACCGGAGTATGCGTCGAGGAAACACAATGACTCGTGTCCTGCGGTAGCATCAATGATTTGATCGATGCGGGGGAGGGGGAAGGGATCCTTTGGGCAAGCTTTATTGAGGTCTTTGAAATCGACACAAAGGCGCCAGGATTTGTCCTTCTTTGGTACCATCACCAGGTTTGCTAGCCAGTCCGGGTGTTTTATTTCTCTGATGAATCCAGCCTCCAATAACTTGGCTAGTTCCTCTCCCATGGCCTGTCTCTTAGGTGCGGAGAAACGCCGAAGAGCTTGGTTGACCGGCTTGAATCCCTTTAGGATATTGAGGCCTGCGTGGGATTCCTGGCATGTCTGAGGGGTGCTAGGCGAATATGTTCCAGTTCTCATGCAGGAACTCTCGTAGTGCGGCGTCCACGGCGGGGTGTAACTGTGCCCCGATGGAGGCTGTTTTTGTAGGCTCCGTTGGGTGGACTTGGAATTTGGCTATTTCGTTCGCTGGTTTAAAAGAGGTGGACTTGGATCTCTTATCGAGTATCATGTCGTGCCTGTCCACTTTGGAGCGTAGCGTGGTTAATTCCTCGGCCTCGAGGGCTTCGGATAATGCCTCGAGGGCCAGTGCGGCTTTTTTGTTTTCGGCGCGGAGTGATGTGTCCGGATCACTGGCGAGAGTGATGATTCCGTTGGGCCCGGGCATTTTGAGCTTCATGTACCCGTAATGGGGTATGGCTTGGAAGATTGTGAACGCCTCCCGTCCTAAAAGAGCGTGATAACCACTGCTGAACGGGGCCACTTGGAATGTAATTTCTTCGGACCTGTAACTATCCGGCGTGCCGAATACCACATCTAGTGTGATTTTCCCAGCACAGCGTGCTTCCCGACTGGGGATGATTTCTCTAAAGGTTGTGCTACTTTGCTCGATGCGGTTCTAGTCTATTTCCATCTTTTGAAGAGTTTCCTCATAGATGAGGTTTAATCCGCTGCCGCCGTCCATGAGTACTTTGGTGAGTCGAAAGCCGTCCACGATTGGACTGAGGACCAGTGCGGCTGGTGCTCGGGCTGTTTGGAATTTAGGTTCGTCACTGGCATTGAAGGTAATAGTCGTGTCACTCCATGGATTTATTTCTGCTACATGGCAGATTTCGGCCATGCTGCGGAGTGTTCGCTTGCGCCTATTATTTGATGCGAAGGTCTCAAAGACTGTTAACACTGTATTGTTATCCACGGGATGGTGCTTTGTGGTATTTGGGATAAGAAGATCCTCACCACTTTTGGCCACCTGCCGGAGTATCCAACATGCTCTAAGGCTGTGCGTTGGTATTGTATCCGCTATACTATGAATTTTGCAGGGTCCGTTGAGCCATCCCTCCAGTACGGTTCCATGACCTATAGAGGGTTTTTGTTTCTTTACAACTAGCTCGGGTGTCTTGTGATAGTGGACCCTTTTACTTCGGACTGGGTGTATATTCAGAGCCGGATTATCCCAAAATTTCATTTCGGTTTTCCAGGCGCTCTCCATTGCACAGTACTTTCGTACTATGGACGCCAAGTCAGCGAAGCGTGATATGTCACGGCGACTTAAGGTGTTAAGGATCCCTTGTCCGTGCAATTATTCGAGAAAAGTGAGACTGCATCTTCCTCACGACAGTCCTTAACCTTGTTCAATACAAGGAGGAATCTGGCCAATAATGATATACTATTTCATGGGGCTCTTGCCTGATGTGGGAAAGATCGTTTATGTTTGGGTGGGTGGGAGGATTTAAGTCCGAACCCCTACCCGATCTGAGACCCAGGGGCCGAGGGGTTTCCGATCTTGGAAGTTCGGATTCTGGTATGTTGCCCGATGGGTCTGGCCCGCTGCCTGACTCTAGGTTCAGGGTTTGGGTGATGTCCTCCCATGAACGGGTATCCGGCTCGGAGAGCTCAGGTATTCGGACATAGTTGGTCCTCAAGATAGAGGAAGAGTTGCCGCATTGTTCCTCCACAACCGTAACATGATGGGTGACCGGTGGAGAGTTAATCTCCCTTTGATCGGGTTTAAGCCCAATCCGATCATAGTCCGTAGCGACTCCCAGGGCGGCGATGCGATCCAAGAGTTCATTTAGGGAGGCGAGCTCCACTGGATCCATCTGCTCGGCAAATTCTGAGCCGATGTGGAGGCTGTTTTCGATGACCCGAGAAGTCATCGTCGGCGCAGCAGCCGAACAGGCGGTCACGACAAAACTGCCTAGCTGGAGAGTTTGACCGACAGCCAGGGCTCCTCCGGCGATAATGTTGTTTTTAACAACGAGATGAGGCATCCTACCTTATGGCGACATCACAGAGGAACTCTCAATGAAAGCACCAATCTCGGTGTCAAAACCAGCGGATCTCGGGTAGGGGGTCCCGAACTAAGCGTCTAAGGCGGATGGTAACAGGAGGTAAAACCCTACGTCCTACTTTATTTATTCTTGATGATATGAGTATTACAAGAGTTGATACACCACGAGATCAGAGAGGCTAAACCCTAGAAGCTGGCCTATGATATGATTGGATGTTGTCCTACGGACTAAAACCCTCCGGTTTATATAGACACCGGAGGGGGCTAGGGTTACACAAGGTCGGTTACAAAGGAGGAGATATACATATCCGTATTGCCTAGCTTGCCTTCCACGCCAAGTAGAGTCCCATCCAGACACGAGACGAAGTCTTCAATCTTGTACCTTCATAGTCCAACAGTTTGACTGTCCGGAGACCCCTAATCCAGGACTCCCTCAGCAAGGAACGGAACGGTGACACGTCACGTAGCGGCGAGGAGCGGAACACAGACGCGTCCTCCTCGACCAGTGGCGGCGAGGAACGGAACGACAACGTGTGACCGTCCACGCGGTGCAGCGAGGGGCTCCTAGGTCTTGGGAGGGGTGATGTCATGGTGGTCGACGTGAGAGGGAGGGGGAGGAGATAGTGATGAACGTGAACGTGAGGGGGAGGAGATAGCGATGTCGTGGGAGGCGCGGTATTTATAGCGATCAATGGCACACCTACGTAAGATATGGACTGAGCTGCACTGACTTAACTGCCGGTCCAGTTGCGTCACTGACATGTGGGCCAGACCCCTGTTGGGCCCATATGTCAGTGACCGAATGCACCTGCAGTTAAGTAACAGCTACGTGGGCATATTTGTTGGAGTAAATTACGGGGGAGCGAAGGGGTGGATATTGCTGGTCACAACGGATTGGACGAGCGTGGGGGGAGGAGAGTCATGCATGCAGATTTTTTCACATGGGGTGGAGTGGTGGGACCGCCGGAGGGAGAAGGAGAGTTTGGCAGGCATATTGTTTCCACACATGGAGAGGAAAATTTTTTGGAGTCGGGCCTCCTGCAGGTATGGGGAACGGTGCATAATAAGTCATCTTGCATGCCGAGCTAGGTATAGTCTCAAGTCATTAAAAACAAACACGCCCCACACATGTTCAAATTTCAAGGTGCACTAAATTATTGCATGTGATGATTAAGGCTGGCCATAATGGTGGTATCTTAGCTGGTATCATGCACACGGGAATAGCAAACATGCTGATGTGGCAAAGAATTAATGAAGAGAGGGGGGTTAGAGTAACTAGAGTTCATGCATGCATTGGTAAACACATTTTTTTGTGGAGAATGACAGCACTAGTTGAGTACTTTTGCAGACTTCAAAACTATTCCACAATGTGTCAACATTCACAATGTCAAATCAATATTTTTACACTCATTATAATCAGTATTCCCTCCGTCTAGGGGAGCAAGTCATCTTAGATTGTGCACTGTGATTAAGGAGGAGGGGAAAACGAGAGATCTTAATGTTTATTTGCTAATTAATAGCATTGCATGCAATGAACTAACCACTGCACGTCGTGTTTGGTAGTCTCAAGTCATTAAAAGCATGCACACCCACATCTCCTATTGGTTGATATGTCAAGAAACAAGAAACGAGGTAGAAGTTAATGCACCACGCCTAAGTGTTTTGGGAGTATTGTAGATATTGATATTTTTAGTATAAATTTGGTCGTGGGATTTCATTGATGCTTGTCAAAGCGTTGACAGGTCTGCTATGTGTGACCTGAAGATGAAAGCATTGAGCATCTCGAAGTTGATCAAAAATCTTCAATTGTTGAAGATTAGCCATTCGGCCAATAAGGTGGCACACTTAATCGCTAAGTATAGCTTTGACAATAGATTAGATGGTATTCTTGTAAATAACATACCGCCCTGTGTGGTGAATATTGTATCGAATGAGTGTACTGGTGTGGCTGGTTAATTAATATAAGGTGGTGTTAAAAAAGTATAAATTTGGTCAAACACTTTGCAAACGGTTGACGGGAGTAAAAAGGACCAGAGGGAGTATCATGCATGCGGAGTAGGCAAAAAAATTTGCTTGAATAAAAAAGGCAAAAAAATTGCTCATTTATAGCAGGTCGAAGTCTCAAAGGGCGCGACCGCGCGAGGGAGGCGAAGGTCGTGGGAGGCGTGATGTTTGACGGAATTAAGTGAAGTTACATCCACGCGCCGGCATGGCGTGCGAACAGGCAGAAGCTATACCGTCTGGCCTATGATATGGGTCTAGTAGACATGACATCTAGTGGGTCCCGCATAGTTCTCGAGAACTCTTTGGGGGCTTGCAGCCATTTATCCATCGGGCAAGCCAGCAACCCCACACCGTTCGCACGCCCTACTCGTCCCCGTATTCTACCTTACAACAGTTCGCTCCCAGTCGTCCCGTCCATTCACATTAGTTCGCTCCTAGTTTTTTTTTGCGGGGTACAACAGTTCAACTTCTCCTAACCCTCCTCCAAAATCCATGGCCTCCCAAATCTCCATGGTCTCCGCTGAGTATCAGGTTAGAGCCATCACCAGCGATCAGTTCATTGTCATCTACACACGTGGATCCGAGACGGTGAAAGCATGGCTTGCTCGCTTCCTACGCATGTTCAATAGTTCAACGGATGAGTGAGTCGCTGGGCTAGATGTTGAGTACACCACAGTCCTGGGACGAGAGAAGGATCTAAAGGATGAAGAGAGGAGGAAGCCCGCCGTGATCCAGGTTTGCATACATAACGTTTGCTTGGTCTACCACATATGCCATGCCGATGTTGAGTGCCAGGATTTTAAGAACTTCCTCAAGGACAAAAGAGTGAAATTCGTTACTTTGGGCTTTAAGAACGACAGTGACGTCCTGCGTCGGATAGGTCTCGTTGTAGGCCAGCCCTTCGATCTCCAGAAGGCAAGCCTGGTGTCCTCCTCTCAACCTTCAATGCTGACCCTGGCAGTATCCATGATTGATCCTTCGTATGCTAAACTGAAGAAACCTCATCACCAGTTTCATCATGCATGGGAGTTGAAGACATTAGATGAAGATCACATCCTGTACGCAGCAATGGATGCCTACCTTTGTTTAAATATCTACAAGGGTTGGATGAAGAAGCAGAGCCCAGTGTCCGGTTCAAGCAAAGAAGCGTCGGCGAAGAGGAAGAGGAAGAGGGACGAGGACAAAGTCGAGGACATGGACTCGGACTCCAAGTAGGTGGCTGTGCCGTCGCTCATGCTGGTTCTACTACAGTGTCCAGCGGACTAGTTGCTTATTAGTTTATTTTCAAGGGTGTGTTGTGCTGAGGCCCCAGCAGAACTATGTTTATGTTCTTTCTCATTATTTGAACTCTTGCAGTTGGTACTACTGCTCGTACCTTTGTGTTCCTACTGTACTTTATACGTTCGTACTAGTAGTATAATTTGGGTCAGTCGATTTGTGAAAGAAGTTCGACGGAGCGAAGGAAGAAGATGTCAGAAGAGGTGGAAGAAGCCCTTCTAGCCATCCATGTTGCATCAAACAACTCACATGAGTCAAGTGACCCAAATTGCTCCTTCAGATTGCAGGATCCATGTGGCATTGAAGGTCTCGAAGGTAGATTCCGCATCCGCACCCGATTTGCGGGCTCGACGCATGCACGACTGGCTTCCACCGCGACAGCCACCATGCGTGCCTCCTCCGCGCGGGCGGAGGCGACAATGACACGCTAGTTCCTCCTCGTCGGCGTGCTGGAGAACACGCTCGTCCTCCTCTTCGTACGCTGCGTGCATAGACGCGGCTCCACCATCTCCTCGCATGCTTGGCAGCGCGGTGGCATCACAAGGAGGGACTGCAGACGACGTGAGCGGGCGAGCCTTCGGCTTCATGGCACAGGGATGGCGGCGACATGGCGGTGATGGGCGAGAAATTGTTGGCCGGAGCAGGCGGGCGCCGGCAAGGGCAACGGCAGCGGCGGCATATTGATGAGTGCGCGTGTGGGAGATTACTTTAGTTTTATATATAAGGTTGGTCAAACTTAAAAGAAAACCGTACTAGTACACGTAAACGTTAGACTTACGCACCACTTTTATTAGTTACTAGCTTATGTTCTTGCCCATTGTGACCAGCCTTAGTACCACGGCTACGATACAGAATCCTGTGCAAGCGCGTGAACCGCGGCCGCGCGGTCGATCGAACGGTGCGTCACCGTGTCACGCTCGAAGGACATCCACCGAACCTTTTTGTGTGTGTGAAAACAATCCTCGAATATTACTCAACTTTTTTCCCTGTGAAAGTTCTTGACGCTGCAATATTTCTTATATTTTAATTTAGCTCCAGTTCATGTTTATTTGGATTTGGACGTTTTAGGTGCGCCCTAGTTTTTTTAATACTGATTTTGTGTGTGTGACTGAGAGAGAATGTGTGTATGTGTCCATATATGTGTTGTGGCGGAAGGGCAATGTGGAGACGGTGTGCGTGTGATACAGACATAGAGAGGTGTGAATGTGCAAATGATCGTGCATGAGTGAGACATAGACAGATGCCGATACGTTGTGTATACATGAGAGAACGGTCTTCTAGTTTACTTGTGTGTGTGTGTGTGTGAGAGAGAGAGAGAGAGGGAGAGAGAGAGAGGAGCATCCGTAACACAACAACCATCTCTCTCGTTTCGTCCGTCCCTCGCACGGTCACATGCAACACATGCATCAACGCGCACATTTTGACACCCTCACCCGGCCCCTGCCCACCTGAAGGCCCGCACAATCTCTTCGTGAATACCCATTTCTCTCCTTAGGTTTGTTTTCTCTCAATATCTGACACACACACACACAGAGACACACGCAGCACAACACACATACACACACTCCCCCGAGCACACAATTCATCCCCATCCAAGGTTATACGGCAACCACTCTCGCTTGTGCTTCTTTGCACCCCAACATGCACAACACCTCAATCTTCAAAGAGGCAACGAGCAGATCAAAGACGGCGACCACACCGCGCTAGAGAATGCGGGGTCATTTGGAAGCAGGGTGATGTGACGACGGCTGACTGACTCCTCCCCCCACCCTCTCTCTCTCTTGACCAAAATTACCAATCCCTCTCTCCCCCGCACAAAATTGTCAATCCCTCAACCCACGAGATCCTTCCCCTCTCGTCCATGTTTTTCCTGCTCTCTCATCAAACATGTTGTCTCTTCTCCTTCCGCGTATACAGAATCCAGATGCACACGCATCTCATGTATATTACATGTATGCATCTTTCTCACAGACCTAACTTCTTCCTCTCTCTTTCTCTCTCTATTTCTCGCTCTCTCTGTCTCGTTAGGTTTGTCTCCTACTCTCTCGTCCACATACATACAATCTTTCCCACCCTATCTGCTCCATCTTCAAAAGCTCTCTCTGCACGTTTCATTCACACATTGGGATATGTCAAAATGTTGCTTCTATAATGGCTGATGTAGAGTTATGGTTGTTCTTGTTGCATCCTACAAAATAATAACTATGAAATGCATTTAGATTCTCATTTGACTGGGATTATGTGAGTTTGAGCATGTTGTGAAGTACTATAGACCTTGTATACATCTTGGGATTCGACAATGATTGTAAGTATTGAATTATATAGACCATTACATTCGAAGTCAATAGCCTAATATATTTATTTCACAATTTCAACAAATAATTAGTTCACTACAAACTAAGAAAACAAATGTGTACTCCCTCCATTTTTATTTAAGTCCGCGTATTAGCATTGGTCAAAGTCAAGTTTTGTAAACTATCAGAAACCTTATAACAAAAAATATTAACATATACAATAACAAATAAATACCATTAGATTCATTATTGAATGTACTTTCACATCATACATATTTGTTATGGTAAATGTTTATATTTTTCTATAAACTTGGTCAAACTTTAGGAAGTTTGACTTCGGTCAAACCTAATATGCAGAGTTTACTACTACTACTCGCTAGTTGCTTAGCCGAATCACTCAACACGCCACACGGGGTGTCCAGTGTCACAAAATTTTGAGATCGGCGGGAAAATCTCCTGCGACCATGATTCGAGCAGTGGGAAGTTACCATCATAGCCTTCGGAATAGGCCTACGGATGACGCTTGGTAGGGGGCTGTTTTCGTAACTTCAGGATCACCCTACCCAGCCAACCTCACCCCGGCACCCAGAGTAGTACACCTGAATACTCCCCAATTTCTATCCCCACCGCAAAATAGACTTCTCCATGGCACCGCAACCTTCGTGCTCCTCCCCTTTACATCAGTGCACTCATCCACCGCAGCGCATCTGCCTCATCGACGACCTCGTACGCCGCACTAGAGCCGGTCCACCGTCTTCGTCGTACACAGAGCCTCTTCCCCGGCATCGTCTTCCACGGTCTCGGATCTGCTTCCCGGAAGCCGACGCCAAGCGCAGAAGTACCACCGTCGTGGGCAATGAACTGACTCCCGTTGCCGACCATGACTCATAGAGGCCACCACGACCATCGTTCTCCTCCTCGATTGGTAATGTGTGTATTGAATCACTTAGCAGTACATGTGCAGTTCCAATTTTGTTCATACCTACCCTTCAAATTTCCTGGGTACTATTGTTCCCGTAAAACTAATTGGTTATAGCCTCCATTGTCCAACAGAATATCAGTTTGTAATTGTGCGTCGCTCCTGTATCGCGTTGTGCTTGGGTAGGTTTTTCATCTGCAACCAGTAGTGTGGCAAATGATGGAAAGGTCTTTATAACTAGCAAAATGCCCATGCGTTGCACGCATCAAAATGCATTTGTATGAGTAATTTATCTTGTTGGAGATGCTCTAACATGGCAGACGAGTGCTTTAATGTTGCCCACAAGATGCCGAGTATTACTAGTAGTATATTTTTCTTGCCATGTTGAGATTTTAAAACCACGAGTGCGAGCATGCAGAGGAGCAATGAAGACCAAACACGGGATATTCGGGACATCTTCAAGGAGCGTGGCAAGTTAAAGAGGAGCTGCACTGAACCTGTAAAACGAGCTTTGGTAAGTAACACCCTTTCAATTACTTTCGTGTAGCCTCGTGTTCTTCGATGTGTATATGTTGTAGTTTCTGTTTCTCTTAAGCGTGGTGTTCTTCGATGTGTAATAAGAAGAGTCTTAATCGTCCTAATGCTTTCATTTTTAGCTTGATGTAGGAAGTGGGTGTTCTCACCTTGTAGTCTGTTTTTATTTAACTTTTCCTTTTGAATTCACTTCTTCGAGTTCTGTTTATCTGGCTTCTACTAAATGGATCTAGGTTGCTCTGAGTATTGATCTAAAAAAGAAGTAACTTCATGTCAGGATGCAGTTCCTGCGAGGAGGGAAGTATGGTCAACCTCGAGATCATGTTTCCAAAATGAGGCTGGATTACACACAAGGTGCCGGTTCCCTAATGATGTTGGATTATACACAAGGTGCAAATTCCCAGATGATGCTGGATTACACACAAGCCAAGTGGAGTCGTCAGTTGTTCGTGTCCTCATGGCATTAGTAAAGGCTGAAAGAAAGCATGCGGCAGCCCTTGAGAATGTAGCTGAGTTCCTGAAGAAGCGAAAAGAGCAATCATATGCTCTCTTCACCCAAGCCAAGGAAGAGATGGAAGAAGCCAGAAATAAGCTAGCAGAGGCAGAGCAGGCTAGGCCTCTCCTGCTATCTAAAACTATTGTCAATACAAAATTTCCTTCATAATAGCTAGGTTCAAAAGTTTACCCAGTCAGCATGCCTGTTGTGATGTCCGTGCATCTACTGATGTGGCACAAAATGTTTTTTTGGGTCATGTAATAACAGCAATTACTTTCCAAACAATAACAGATGAAGCATTGGACATGGTATATGTCACATCCCTAGCTTCACCATGGCCTTGGACTATCTTGGTTGTTGCATTATGTTTAAATTTAAGGAAAATTGAACTGAGGGAATTCCCAAAGCCTCAGAAATCTTTGACAATGAGAAAGTTAAAAATTTCTTAAAATGAGCCCAAGGAAATGTTCACTTTAATCCCTGAAAATATTGGCAAGAGGTAAAAATCCAAACCAATATTTTAGGGCATTAAGGGTAATTAATTTGGGCATTTTGAATTAAACCATAATGTATTTGAATTGGCTTTATTTCTGTTACAAAAGAAATACATGTCCAATAATTTTGGAAATTATTGTGGGGCTCCAGAGTAATATCTCTAGTCCATACAATAATTTACAGAAGCAACAAAATTGGTTTAGTTTTAAACCTAAATCAAAATAGAGGAAATAAATAGAAAACAAAATTAAAAAAACAGAGAGATCTACCTGGGCCAACCTACCTGGCCTTCCAGCCCACTTGGTGGCCCAGCTGGTGGCCCAGCCCACCAGGGACTCCCGTGTCTTCTCCTTCCTCTGCCACAAGGACCGAGGCGCGTTGCCACCGCATGCCGGCACGCGCACGGCCACCGCACGCCACCTCCTGCATGCCGCTGAGGGCCTGGATGCCTCCACGACGCCACACAGCCCCTGGTCCCTATCGCTCACTCCCTCGAGCTCATCCCTCTCCTCTGTTCTCTCTCCCGCACGCACCCGAAAGCTATCGCCGCCGCCGTTCGCTGCCGCCGTGCCAGAGCCACCCCCTCACCCTTCCACCATGTCCAGAGGCTCCGCAACGTCTTCATCTTTGTCTCCGACGAGCCAAGCGAGCCCGGGAGCCCTGTGGAGCCGCCTTCGCCCTCGTCTTCCTCCTCGGGCACCCGAGATCGCCGTCGTGGGTTCGTCGCCTCTGAGCCGTCCCCAAGCACGCTGAGCTGCTCAATGACCCCCCAGTGAGCTCCGCCGCATTTCCCCTCTCTTTCCTGCGTCCTTCCCGTCCTCTAGCCGCCGTCCCGCCAAGGCCGAGCACTCACCTTTGCACGACCTCGACGCCGGCAACACTCCGGTGACCATTTGGTCCCGGGCATGCGTTCAACGTACTCGCCGCACCGCATAGAAGCCATAGGTGCCAACCCCGCAGCGCCACGGCTGTTGTAGCCTCGGCGCCGAGCTCACCCGTGCTCTGGCAGCCGCCATGGTCGACGCCGACGAAGATTCCGGCCACCCCGCCATCCCCCATGGCCACCATCCGATGCGCCCCGACGTGCTGCATCCGTAGAGCCCAGCCGCGCGAGCTCTCGTCGCCGGAGATGGCCGGACGAGGAGCCCCGTCGCGTTCTTCTTAGCACCGGCGGCTAACCGCCGTTTAGCCGACGTGGCAGATTAGTTTAGGCTTATGACGCCCTAACTAATCCCCCTGACCCACTGACCGCTGGGCCCCACGCCGTAACTAACTGGATTTTATTTATGTTTAGATTAAATTAACCCCCACGGGCCCCACCGGTCAGTTTGACCTGGCCACGTCACACGTTGACCAGGCCCCACCTGTCATTGACACCAAACAACACTGTGTCACTGACCAGTGGACCCCACTGGTCAGGTATGACCTGGACCATGCCCCGTTGACTTGCTAACGTCATGACGATGCCATGCTGACGCAGTAAATAATTTCTGTTTTAAAACAATTCAAGAAATTCCAGAAATTGCCTAAACTTCTAAAAATCATAGAAAATAATCTATAACTCAGAATGAAATAAATTATATATGAAAAATTATCAGAAAAATTCAAGGAATCTGTTTATGATATTTGCATGCATGTTCGAAAAACCTATTCTTGCTATACAGGGCAATTTGCACAATTGACATTTAAATAAGCACATATGGAGTTTGATTTTGAACCCTTGGTTCAAACCAACTTCATTTAATATGGTTGCTAGTTGCATTAGCTCAATCCACAGCATATTGCCATGACATTATCATGCATCATAATTTTGCATTGCATTGATTGTGTTCCTCTTTGTTTGCCGGTAATTGTCCCCTCTCGATAGATGTGGTTTCAACGATGAGTTCGATGACACCGATGAAGAGCTATATTATCTTCAGAAGTGCCAGGCAAGCAAAAACCCCTTGTTCATTCCGATGCAATCCCACTCTCTCGCTCCTGCTCTCTTTTACTGCAGTAGGACAACAACGATTCAACTGTTACATGGTACGATAGTTGAACCCTTTTCCTCTGCATGACCTGTCATTGCCACAGTAAATAGATGAAACCCACTAGCATGAGTAGGAGTTGTTTGAGCCCTGATGTGCCTACTCATTCATGCTTGTTTGTCATGCCTGCTAGTGCATAGAGTTGTGTCAGGTCTGATTCATCGGGGATGAATCGGAGGTGTGGGAACATGTCCTACTGTGTGTGAGCTAAGTGTGTGAACACGATTTGGTAAAGGTAGCGATGAGAGGCCATGTAGGAGTACATGGTGGGTTGTCTCATTGAAACCATCCTCAGGAACTGAGTTCTGTGTCTGTGATCCATGAACAGCTACTACCACTCATTGGGATCCTTAATTGACCCTCTCGGCTTCTTAATCACCCTAGTACTCTGTCCAGGAGTTGCAATTAGTTTCTGGTGTTTGTAGGTTATGTGTTGGCGGCCGTGCGTAGCGCTGACCCTAGGGGTGGGCTATGATGCGGTAGATACACCATGGCATGGTGTACCGGCGCCCGTTTGGTGTCTCGGGAACCCTGTTCACATCGTTCGGGGCCGTATGTGGGAACCTCGGCCAGACTCCCTGCGGATGGAACCTGGATAGGCGATAAACCTGGACTAGAGACTTGAGTGTTTAGGTAGGCCGTGGCCGACACCCTCGCCAGGCTTCTGCTTGAAGGTTGCCGAGATACATGACTTGTATATGGTGATAAGTGGTGGGAGCGTGTGTGAAGAAGTACACCCCTGCAGGGTTATCATTATCTATTCGAATAGCCGGATTCCTCGGATATGGAAACTTGGACCCCTTGCATAGTTCATAGACAAGTGAAAGTGGATACTCTAAAACTCGCAAGATAAGCGTGAGTGCTATGGATGGCCTTCTCGTAGGGAGACGGGAGCGGATCCATAGTGGTGTATTGATATGGTGAATATGTGGACTCGTGTGCACCACCTCAAAAGAGTTGCTTGCTGTCGTAGTTCAGGTTAGCCACTGAGTCAAAGCTGGCTTGCTGCAGTTAAACTCCACTACCCCTTTGTTGATACCGATGCATATGTAGTTAGTTCTGATGTAAGTCTTGCTGAGTACAATTGTACTCACGTTTGCTTAATTTATGTTTTGCAGAGAGACGTCAGTCTCGCTAGTAGTTCCTTGTGGGCTTCGACGTTTAGCTTGCTACCTCAGCTACGATCTTGTGCCCTCGGCAGGATCTGGTAGATAGTCAGGCTTCTTAGCCTTTTTCATTTGTAGATGTCTGTACTCAGACATGTTAAGCTTCCGCATGTGTTTTGATTTGTATGCTATGATTGTTGGGTCATGAGACCCATGTTTGTAATATCTCGCTCCTCGGAGCCTACTGAATAAATACTTGAGTCGTAGAGTTGTGTTGTGATGCCATGTTGTACTTACACATATCGAGCATATTGTGTGTATGATTGAAATGCTTGGTATGACTGAGATCCGACAATCTAGTTGTTTATCCTTGGCAGCCTCTCTTATGGGGAAATGTAGTCTAGTGCTCCTTGAGCCATAGTATTCCGCTACAGCCCGGTTAACCAGAGTCCTGCTAGCCCAGCACTACTGCTCAGGACACTTGACTGGCCGGCACGTGTTTCATTTCGTTCCTATGTCTGTCCCTTCGGGGAAATGTTACGCGGTGACTTCTAGAGTCCTGCCTAGCCTGCTACAGCCCGGGTTCCCCGGAGTCCTGTTAGCCCAGTGCTACAGCTCGGATTCACTCGCTGATGACCGACATGCTCGATGTGATTCATGTATGCCTGTCCCCATAGGTCTGTGCCGCTTTGGGTTCACGACTAGCCATGTCGGCCCGGGTTCTCTGTCATATGGATGCTAGCGACACTATCATATACGTGAGCCAAAAGGCACAAACGGTCCCGGGCCATGGTAAGGAGACACCCGTGAGGATACCGTGCGTGAGGCCGCAATGTGATATGAGGTGTTACCGGCTAGATCAATGTGACTTGGAATCGGGGTCCTGACAGTATAGTTCACGCGCAAGCCCGACATTCCAAGTTCAACTTCCACATCAAACTCATGTTCACAGATATTTGCACATTCATACATAATGTCCACAACCATGATTCACTTCAAAGCCAAAAAAATGTGAGGAGAGTTATAAATAAAGAAAATCCTCTACTAGTTCCCGCTACCAGTGCGAGCACAACAAGTCAAGACCGTGCGTAAATTAATTATATTTTAGTCATTTTTTGTGTTCTAAAATGCAAGCCGGCTCGCGGAAGGACGTGTTGCCGGCACACGCGCGGATTCAATGAAGGAAGGCGGGGCAGTCTTAAGCTGGTTGCATGCGGCGAGGAGGCGTGCTCAGCCGGGCCTGCAGCGAGTGCGGCCCTCTTGGGCGGCATGCCGGTTCAATGCCTACGCTATGAGAGGTCGCGTCCGTGTCAGAGCAATCACTCCCTCCGGTCCTTTTTTGTTTGGGTATAACAAAATCTCGTTTTCCATTCACATTTTAGTGGTAGGAGTTGTGCGTGTGTGTCTGTGAGAGAGAGAGAGAGGAGACGGTAGTAGGGGTTGTCTGATCGGTAAACAAATGAATAATGTCAGTCTGGGATGGAGACGAAAAGGAGATCGCAACAAATGTTGTGTCTACAAGAGAGATAGAGAGAGTAATTTTAGTGGTATGAGTCATATGTAGAGACATATAGGGTGTGTGAGAGAATCCCATAGAGAGAAATACAAAGTGAAAGATGAGTGGAGACTGTGTGTTTGGCGGTGAAAAAGAAAGCTTAGGTACCGAGTGATAGCAGAGAACAGTAGAGACATGAGAGATAATGAAAACCGTGTAATTTATAATGATAGGGAGAGTGTGACACTTCTCAAGGGAGACATCAAGAGACCATGTTTGCGAGGATAGGAGCAACATGAAGTGAGCGTGCGGGTGAGATAGAGAAAAGAGAGTGATAGCTACCTGAAGGAGCATGCATGCGAGAGAGATGGGCGTGAAAGGAGTGAACAAAAAAGGGATTCAAATATTTGAATTCGAGATGATGATACATGTAATCCATACTAGAACCAAAATTGATCTATCAAACATGCATACTCATATGAATTCACGCACATCTACGTTATTTAATATGTAGATATTATTGATCCATACATTTTAATAGAACATAATTTGGTTAAATTTTTCGAATTCAACCTTAAGATTTCGAGATCGTTGTATTTGTAAATCATATTATACATATAAAGGAGCAGAATTCTTTGTTGTGCTTTTGAAAGTATATATTAAAAATTGATGTATATAGAATGTATTTCCAATTGAAAATGGATCCCGCCTGGAAAAAAATAGAATACAAACAGGATTCTAATTGAGTTGGCACGGTAAACGTGCACTCTGCAAAATTTGAATGAAGCGGGGAAAGTCGCACTAACCGCTCGAAACCAAAATCTACGAGATGGAAATCACTACTGCCTATCCCTGCCACGCAAAGCCTATATGCTGGATTTCTATAGGTTTCGATAGGGGTAGGTTTGTAATTTCACCCAAACGTGAAGTAACCTTCTCTCACCCGGATTCATACACGGCGGGCGCCAAAACATAGTGTGTCCTCGGCCAAAATCGACTCCCTCCCCGACTCATATTCATACACGGTGGGCGCCAAAAACAAACTCTCGTCGGCAAATATTCGGTGTATGGGAGATTACAATCCTATCCCCAACTGACTAGTGTTGATGTGATGTAGTAGAAATTTGAAATGGGGGCTAAGTTTGTAAATTTCCTCGCATTTGAGACAAGCGCGCCCTGAATACATGGTTCCCCCCTTCCTCTCTACCTCCCTTTTCCCCATTCGTACTCCGTGGGCGCCAAAACACCCTCTCCACCCCACCCTCCTCCGTCCGCCACCCCATCCACCGCCATCCTCCTCCACCATGCCGGAGCTGATACCCCGACGCCGCCGTCCATTACAAGAGATCGACCTCTCTCATCCATGGCTTCAGACCGAGATCCTTGCATCCCATCCTCTCTCTTCATCCCCGCCGTCGTCCACCTTGCCGGCGCCGCTCCTACGACCGTCTCGTCCACCGCGCCCCGCCGCCACCGTCTACCCTCCTAGATCTGCTTCCACGCCGCCGACAGCCGTCGCTACTGCAGCACCGTCAAATTCTCAGCAGATGTGTACATGGTGCCGCACCAGAGGCGGTACTCTTTCGTATCTGCTCAACTTATTTATCGCAGCAAGAAAAATAGATCGCCACTGCTTTACTCTGATTTCTTGTCTTGGTTGCGAAGTTGCCTTTGTCCTGTTTGCACCTTCAGATCCGCCATGGCACGCTCAACACCATACTCGCAATGCTTATGGTTTCCCCCTTTTATATTCCACACTAGTTGAATCACAGTAGACTAAATTTCAAAATTGGGTCAGTCGATTTTTAGAGCTCACCGGAGTTCGCCGGTGCGATCGAAGGGGCTCGGGTGGTTGTGGGGCCTTGCCGAACGAAGAAAACTCGACGTGGGTGGGGGTTGGGGTGGGGGGGGGGGGGGGGGGGCGGAGGAACACAGGCGGTGGGGGCCGGTGGTCCGGCCGGCGGCCCATGCGGTGTTCTGTACAGGAAGAATCAGAGACGAGGAAGAAGAAGGGTTAGGAGACGTAGGATCTTCATCCAACCGCCTGAAATGGTCGAGAGGCAGTTAGGAGTTGCATTATTAATGCGCTCTGGTTCATCATGTGTGGGCACTGCGCAACCAACATTTTATTATCCAAAATCTGCTTGCTCTTCTTTACCATGTTCCTCTTCCGTTCTTCTTTAATATGTACTCTCTCCGTTCCTAAATACAAGTCTTTGTATAGATTCCACCATGGACTACATATGGAGCAAAATGAGTGAATCTACACTCTAAAATGTACCTGGATACATCTGTATGTGATCCATAGTGGAAATCTCTACCAAGACTTATATTTTGGAATGGAGGGAGTATGATAGTAGTACAGTATGTTCCTTGTACTGAAGATGAGCAGGGACATTTGCAATGTAGAGGTCTATACGGTCGGTTGTGATGGACACTTTGAGCCTCTTTGATTCGTAGGATCTTATAAACATAGGAATAGGATTTGTAGTGGCCTGCCCACTTGAATCCTATAAGAATAGCAAGGAAATGCGGGGAGCTGTGTCGCCTTTGAGAGTTACATTGATATTAACAGTACTGCACCTTCACTTGAAGAGAGCTGGTATCCGAAGCCTTTCTAGCCGTACCGGCAATACTAGCACATATATTCCAGCAAGTTCCACTTTGCTGATTTTACTCTGATGCTTAAGGTTTTCCCGTTATATCTACACTATGATCTGTGTAGCTGCTTTGTGTCGCACTAGCAGCAGTCCACTCTTGAAGCTAAACACTGCACTGACTTACAAAATTGGCACCAAGGCATTGAGTGCCATTCTGGATGCAATGAAACTCAGACGCTCCCCACCTGATGATTCTTGTTCAGAATATGATCCTAATGACTATTCTAACCTTGAGGAGTCAAAGGCAGATGGCCTGTCCTGTTCACCCATCAAGGTGCCTGTTCTAATTTGGCAACGTTTTATTGATTGTGGGTATCTTGCATATGTTGTCTTGCATTTCTTCTACTTTGTTGCACCGCCATCTGCTTAGTTTACTCATCATATATGTCAAGATGCCATGCCCATCCATTATCAATACATATTCCATCTGTCATCATACCATGTTTTTCCACTCAAATGTTGTTCTTGTGCGTCAGACATCAAAAAGGAAGAGGGTGATTGCCGAACCTGAAGGAGCACCAGCAAAGTCCTTGAAAAACGTGGTGGTGCCAGAGAAATCAGACAGCACCCCACTTATATTGGTTGTACAACTAGTGACACAAAACGTAGGGCTGACTCCAGGAGACTGTACCCATACTTCACTGGCCACACCACTAGCCCCAGCACACAGGACCTGCACTCTAGCAAAAGGTATACCGATTTCATTTGCCATAGCACCAGCTGTACCACAGAAAAATCCCACTCCAGCAAAAAGTACAGCAAGTCCACATGCCGAAGACCTATCCCAACTGCAGAGACGGCCAATTACTGCAGATTGGAACCCCATTCCATTTATTCCCAGTTTAAAAGACAATGCTTTCAATGTTGTTCGGGACTACGTGCATATATTCCCATCATGGGAAGATTATTATGAAGACAAACACCATTTTCACATCTTCCTGTCCAACTTACATGTAAGTGCTATTATTCATGGCTATTATTTTTCTGTTTTCTGCTGATTGAACACATCAATGATTTACATTACATTGTTGTAACTAGGCGAGGGTCAATCTGGATAGTCATGACGAGCAAAGCTTGCTTGTGCTTTTCAATGAAGCATTGCAGTAGTATCGGTGTTACCTGAGGAAATCACACTTTGATGGCAAGTCTATAAACGAATTTCCGGTGAAGTCTCCTGTGCTAAATTTAGAAGACATTGAATGGAAAAACCTTGTTATGCACTGGTCTCGTTCCCAGGATGAGGTACTGTCTATGAAATCACATGACAATTTGAACTTCTACTTTTCCGCATGTGCCTTACGGATCTTTTTTGCAGGAAATCTGCTGGAAGAAGAATTCTGGTTTGACAAGAACGACAGGATATCGCAAATATGCTGCCCGCTGCTTTGCTCTTGTTAGTACCTATTGTCCTGTATCATTGTACTTGCATACATACATGGTTCATTATGTGACAGCAGTATGCATGATAGCTTGCTTATCAATTGTTCGCTCCAAATTATCTGATCTGTATGAATGGTTACATTAGTGTAGAATATATCCAATGCCAATGTTTTTTAGCTCTGCATTGTTCTTGTAAGTACATTATGTCCTTTATCAGTGTACTTATAATGATAGGTAGTTGTTCATGTACCATCACTCTGCAGCTTATTTTCCTTTGCCCTCCATTCTCTACAAATTAGATCTATATTTACTCTTACCATAAGGTTGGTACTGAAGAAGTTTAGCTGTGCATTGCTCTTGGTTGTACCTTTTGCCTGTATCGCTGCACTTACATTTATAGATACTTGGTTATGTAGCATCACTCTTCATCTTATCTTAAATATTCTCCATTTTTTCGTATATTATCACATCTATATTTACTCTTAACAAAATGTAGAATAAAGTCAATGCTTTTGAAGAAGATTCTGTGGTAAACTTCTTGAATTGCCCCCCCCCCCATCAGCATGTACAAGGCCTTTATAGAGCCTGTCTTCACCAATAATGTAAGTTTGTCCATCTCAAGCCTTCAAAATTTGTTGTATATATTTGGTTAGGCATGACTGCAACAACTGTTTATTTTTTGTGTTTGCATCAAATTGCTTGTTTAAAGTTTATTATATGTAATTCATAAACAAAAGTTCATCCTTTCTCAATTTAAGTTTTCAGTTGTACAACCAAGTTCCTTCTTCATACCATGTAAATTAAACTATACAGAGCAAGTGATCTTCTTTTGCACTGCATGTATGCTTCTGTTCTTCATCTGTAATCCAGTGGTGTGGTGAACCTACCCACTACAGCACAATGTCATATTCTGCAATGTCTTAACTATGAAAAAAGTCATATCATTCTACTATTATTTAAACCATCTCTTTATTTGCCAATATGAAATGGTATAAATTGACAGCACACTAACCATTGATACTTATGAGTTCTTGATCTATAATCAAGTGGTGTCATGAAGCTGCCAACTCCTTCACAATGTCATTTCCTGCCATGTCTTGACCTGAACAATACCATATTGTGTTAATGCAAATTTAAACTGTGTCACTTTATTCGTCGGTAAGAAATGTGATGAATTGTCAGCACTGATACTTTTATGTGCAAAACATGTCATCTGTCTGCTTGTTTATCTTTCAGAGTGAGGAAGATATAAGTGTTGAACAAGCGCAGTCTCATCATCTTGCTCAGCTGCTTGCGCTGCAGCTCCCCAACAGGGCTAACCTTTCTTGAACTCTATTGAAGTGCTGTCGGTTTTGTATATTATTTTGTCAGCGTGTTTATTTGCACTGGTGGCGATCTTTGATGCCCACTGTATGTAATCTGATGTCTGCTTGTGCTTTATTATCATAGTGGCGAACTTTGATGCCCAGTGGATGTAATATGTCGTAATTTCTTTATTGTACAATATAGGTTTTTTCTTATTCACGAAGCTATAGTTATTTTACTATATATATATATATATATATATATATATATATATATATATATCCTGTCTTCGCAGTAAACTGGCCAAACCGTAAAATTACGGTACATAATCGGGCCGTCGTGCAATCACGATGTAGGTTGGGCCTGAAACGTGCCGATCAGCTCACGGGCCGGTAGCAGCCCGAAATGAACCCTGACCCATGATTGTGCGAATCAAATCATGGGCTTTTAACAGGCCGAAAAAATTTCTCGGTCCTTGTTTGGCCCAATCAGATATCGGCTGCGAGCAGGCCGGATGCAAACCGGGCCATAGTTAGGCCCAACTATATGACGGACTTTTAACAGGGTGAAATTAATATAGGGCCGAAATGTTAAACGGGCCCTTAACAGGTCAAAACTAATATCAGGCCGAATTACTAAGTGGGCCTTTAGCAAGTGGGCCCAAAAGCATAGTGTCCAGTTGGTGGGCCGAATCTGATATGGGCCATAATTAGGCCCAAAACCTCTTAAAGGGTCGGACCTGATCTGGGCCGTAATTTGGCCCAGAACGTGGTAGGCTTTTAACGGGCTGGATCTCATATGGGCCACTATTAGGCCCGGAGCATGGCAGGCCATTAATAGACCGTATCAAATATGGGCCGGTATTTGGCCCAAAACATGGCAGCCAGTTAACGGGTCGGCCTACTAGGGTCCTCAAAATCTTGTGGGCCTACAGCTGGGCCGCGCCATTAGTGTCGGCGAAATCTCGTGGGCCTTTAGCTGGGCCGGCCCATTATGATCCGCAAGAATTTTGTGAGCCTTTACCTGGGCCGGCCCATTATGGCACAAAAAAATCTTGTGGGCCTTTACCTGGGCCGGCCCATTATGGCCCGTGAAATCTTGTGGGCCTTTAGCTGGGCCGCCCATTATGGTCCACAAAATCTCGTGGGCCTTTAGCTGGGCCGGCCCATTATGGTCCGCAAAATCTTGTGGGCCTTTAGTTGGGCCGGCCCATTTAAACTTGTTGTGCCATGCCACGTGTCGACGTATCATAGGCGCCTTCTGTCCAGTGAGTGGATAACATCTGTCCCGACGATGAGCCGACACGTGTTTTCTCTAGCCAATGATGATTTTACACGTGGAAAATCCCCATTGGTCAGGGCTGTTAACGGGTTATCGGATCCAAAACCCGACCCGATAGCTTAACGGCGTTCCGTTACGGTGGATGCCACGTGTCGGTCACCCTTGACGAAAGCACTTCTGTGACGCGCGATTTATCGTCATGGAAGTGGACACTTCCGTGATGATAATTTTGGTAATGTCATGGAACACTTCTACGACAGCACAGGTATGACTATCTTGATTCTGTCATAAATTAGTCATGGATGTACATGCATGACAAAAAAAGCGACCTACTATGACAAACACGTATCATCACGGAAGTGTATTTTTTTGTAGTGATGGGTTTGGCTCGAATCGATTGTTCGATGCATCCCGTAGACGGTATGCTCCGCCGGTCAGAACCTAGTCGATAATGAAGGGACCTTCCCATTTGGGCATGAGCTTGTTCTTTTTCTTCTCCGGCAGGCATAGAACTAGTTCGCCAACGTTATAGGTTTTGGCCCGCACTTCTCTGCTTTGATACCTTCGAGCCCGTTGCTGATAGAATGCGAAACGGGCTTTTGCCACGTCGCGCTCCTCCTCCAGGGCATCCAAGTTGTCCTGCCGATCGAGCTCGGCCTCTCTTTCTTCGTACACGCGCACTCGAGATTAGTCATGAATTATGTCGCAAGGTAGCACCTCCTCGGCGCCGTACAACATAAAAACGGTGTGTATCCGGTAGTGCGATTCGGCGTGGTCTGCAACCCCCAAAGTACGGAGTCGAGCTCCTCTACCCAATGAGTGTCTGATTCCTTTAAAGACCGGACTAATCTGGGTTTAATGCCGCTCATGATAGGACCATTCGCTCGTTCGACTTGACCGTTAGTTTGCGGATGATAGACAGAAGCATAATCGAGCTTGATGCCCATGTTGCTGCACCAAAGTTTCACCTTGTCGGCTGTAAAGTTCGTGTCGTTGTAAGTGATGATGCTGTGGGGGACGCCATAACGGTGTACAACCCCGGATATGAAGTCTATCACCGGTCCGGATTCAGCCGTTTTTACAGGTTTGGCTTCTATCCATTTGGTGAATTTATCCACCATGACCAGTAAGTATTTTTTCTTATGGGTTCCCCCTTTGAGGGGTCCGACCATATCGAGCCCCCAAAACGCAAAGGGCCAAGTAATGGGGATTGTTTGGAGGGCGGTAGGTGGCATGTGGCTTTGGTTTGCAAAAAGTTGGCAACCGACACAATGTTGTACCAGATGTTGTGCATCTGCCCGGGCCTCGACCAATAAAAACCTATACGGAAGGCCTTGCTTACAAGGGCCCGGGCTGCGGCGTGGTGGCCGCGAAGTCCGGCATGGACTTCTGCCAAAAGCTGCCATCCTTCCTCTTCGGAGATGCACCTTTGAAGGACTCCGGTTGTGCTTTTCTTATAAAGCTCTCCCTCATGGACCTTGTAGGCTTTAGATCGCCGCACTATGCAGCGGGCCTCATTTTGGTCCTCGGGTAATTCCTATCTAGTTAGGTAGGCCAGGAATGGTTCTGTCCACGGGGCGATGAGGGCCATTATCACATGGGATGAAGGTGTTATTTCGGTGGCGGAGCCTCCGATTGTGTCAGAGTATTCAGTATCTGTGGTTGATGCCCAGTGGATGTAATATGCACGGCAATAGAAGCATGACCAATAATTTCATATTTACTAGGGAATTCTTTATCATGGGGTTGTCTACGAAATTTAGCAAAATTAAAATCATGAGACATATCCCCTAAACCAACAGAAACAATATCCTTTTTGAAGTCTAACTTAGCATTAACAGTATTCAAGAAGGTTCTACCAAATATAATGGGACAAAAGCCATCTTGTGGGGAACCAAGAACAAGAAAATCAGTAGGATATTTAACTTTCCCACACAATACTTCAACATCTCTAACAATCCCAACTAGTGAAATAGTATCTGTATTGGCAAGCTTAATTGTAACATCAATACATTCTATCTCAGCAAGTGCAATATCCTGCATAATTTCTTCCTATAAAGAATGAGGTATTGCACTCGCACTAGCATCCATGTCACATAAGCCATGATAGCATTGATCTCCTATTTGAACAGAAACAACAGGCATGCCTACAACAGGTCTATGTTTATCTTTAGTATCGTGTCTAGCAATTCTAGCAGCTTCATCACCAAAGTAAGTAACATGCCCATCAATATTATTGACGAGATCTTTGACCATAGAAATAGTAGGTTCAACTTTAATTTGCTCAGGGGGTGTAGGTGTTCTAGCATTACTCTTACAAACCACAGTTGAAGCTTTAGCATGATCCTTTATTCGAATAGGAAAAGGTGGTTTCTCAATATAAGCGGTAGGAACAATAGGATCAACATTATAAGTGATAGTATATTCTTCAACTTTAATAGGTTCAACTACTTTTACTTGAACGGGGGATGATATTTAAACCACTTATCCTTAGGGAGATCAAAATGAGTAGCGAACGATTCATAGAAAGAAGCTACTATCTCGGAGTCAATTCCATATTTAGTGCTAAATTCACGAAAAGCATCGGTATCCATGAAAGATTTTAGCACAATCAAACATAGGTGTTATACCTGACTCCTTACCTTCATCGAGTTCCCAATCTTCAGAGTTGCGTTTAATTCTTTCCAATAAATCCCATCTGAATTCAATAGCCTTCATCATAAAAGAACCAGTACAAGCAGTATCGACCATGGAGCAATTATTGAGAAAAAGCCGAGCATAAAAATTTTGAATAATAATTTCTCTTGAGAGCTCATGATTGGGGCATGAGTATATCATTGACTTAAGCCTCCCCCAAGCTTGAGCAATACTTTCGTCTTCGCGAGGCCAAAAATTGTATATATAATTACGATCACGATGAACCAGATGTATAGGATAAAACTTCTGATGAAATTCCAATTTCAATCGCTTGTAGTTCCATGATCCAATATCATCACATAGCCTAAACCATGTAAATGCCTTTCCCTTCAAAGATAAAGGGAAGACCTTCTTCTTGATAACATCCTCGGGCATACCTGCAAGCATAAATAATCCACAAACTTCGTCCACATAGATTAGGTGCATATCGGGATGTAATGTTCCATCTCCTGTAAACGGATTTGCTAGCAGTTTCTCTATCATACACGAAGGAATTTCAAAGTAAACATTTTCAGTAGGTTCAGTAGGTTGAGGAGAAACTCTTTGCTCTACTGGTCGGTGTGAAGATACCGAAACAATGTAAGACCCACGATGCGGCTATATCTCCCACGTGTCGAGGCACGACTTAGAGGTATAACTGCATGGTGGTTTAGTCGCAAGAAGGGTCATCTTCACAAACATACCATGTAATGAACAAGACAGGGATAAATAGAGTTGGCTTACACTCGCCATGTCACACAATACATAAATAATTCATACATCATCCAAAATAAACACATAGACCGACTACGGTCAAATCCAAATGAAAAGGAAGATAAACCCCAAATGCTAGATCCTCGATCGTCCCAACTGGGCACCACTACTAATCATCAAGAAATGAAATGTAGTAACGACAAAGATCCTTGTCGAACTCCCACTTGAGTTTGGTAGCATCACCTGCACTGGTATCAACGGCACCTACAACTGTTTTGGACGTATCCATGAGTAACGAGGACTCGGCAATCTCACACCCACGAGATCAAGACTATTTAAGCTTATGGGTAGGATAAGGTAATGAGGTGGAGTTGCAGCAAGCACTAAGCAAATATGGTGGCTAACATATGCAAATAAGAGTAAGATGAGAAACTATGCAACAGTCGTGAAGTTAGAATTGATCAACAAGTGATCCTGAAACTACTTACGTTCAAACATAACCCAAACCGTGTTCACTTCCCGGACTCCACCGAAAAGAGACCATCACGGCTATGCACGCGGTTGATTCATTTTAATTAAGTCAAGTGTCAAGTTATCTACAAACGGATATTAACAAATTCCCATCTGCCACATAACCGCGGGCATGGCTCTCGAAAGTTTATAGCCTGCAGGGGTGTCCCAACTTAGCCATTACAAGTTCTCACGATCAACGAAGGATATTCCTTCTCCCAAAAAGACCGGTTCAGTCTCGGAATCCCGGTTACAAGACATTTCAACAATGGTAAAACAAGACAAGCAAGACCTCCCGATGTGCCGACAAATCCCGATAGGAGCTGCACATATCTCGTTCTGAGAGCACACCAGATGAACACTACGTACAGCAGCTGAAGACCCCGGGTGAATGGGTGGCACCGCAAGTGGCTCTAGGTTGGACCAACACTCAGAGGAGCACTGGCCCGGGGGGGTTTAAAATAAAGATGACCCTCGGGTCAGCGGAACCCAAGGGAAAAGGCTTAGGTTGGCAAATGTAAAACCAAGGTTGGACCTTGCTGGAGGAGTTTTATTCAAAGTGAACTGTGAAGGGTCCCATAACCCCAACCGCGTAAGGAACACAAAATCAAGCAACATAACACCGGTATGACGGAAACTAGGGTGGAAAGAGTGGAACAAAACACCGAGCAAAAGGCCAAGTCTTCCACCCTTTACCAAGTATATATATGCATTAATTAAACTAAGAGATATTGTGATATCCCAACATATCCATGTTATAATGGAACAAACTTCAACTTCACCTGCAACTAACAACACTATAAGATGGGCTGAGCAAAAGTGGTAACTTTGCCAAACAACGTTTTGCTAGGAAGGTGGGTTAGAGGCTTAACATGGCAAAATGGAGGCATGATAAACAAGTGGTAGGTAGCGTGACATAGCGATAGAATGAACAACTAGCAAGCAAAGATAGAAGTGATATGGAGGGTAATGGTCATCTTGCCGGCAATGTTCTCAGAGTTGTCGAAAGCTTGCTCCTCGTTAGCGTACTCAATAGGTTCCTCGTTCACGTACTCATCTCCCGACTCTACCCAAAGCAATAACACAAGCAATGGAATAACAAAAAATCAATCACGGTGCAATGCACAAGAAACATGATGCAATACATGGCATGATATGCAAGATATGATGTGCAATGCATATGGGTAGATCGGAAGGAAAGGATGAACAAGGCATCAACTTGTCAAAACAAGTATGCCGCTGGAAAGATGAGGTGATTTTGGTCAAAATCGATATAAGGATCACCGGAAACGGATGCACGGTTTGCAAATGACAAGCAATACAAGAATGATGCAAGTCCGTGATTAACAGCATCATAGCACTTAGAATGCAACAAGCAACTATGCTACAACACTCCAACATACTAACAAAGCACATTACCATAAATTACACATGAAGCTCTACAAATCATGAACACTGAGCTCCTACTAGAACTCACTATAACAAGCTCAAAATAGCATGGCAAAAATGCAAAAGATAACAGATTCACAGACTTAGAGAAAATACTTAACATGTCAAAACAACACCAGGAAGCAATGAGGAGAGCTAGCAAACAACATGCTACAGGAACACATCATGGCAAACGAAGGCATGGCATGCTAGTACTAAACACATAGAACATAACTCCCTAATTGAACTTGATCAAAAGAGGCATGGAAAATGATGTGGCACCCATGCAAACATGGCAAGTTATATAATCAGTTTTAGACTTCGAAGAAAAACAGAGCATGGACAGTAACATGCATGCAAATGCCACTAACATGAAGAGCATCACGAGACGAACATTCTTATATATCATATGCATGAATCGGAGCACCGATCACGGAGATATAGCAAGTCAAAGGGGGCATCATGATGTAAGAAAATAAAGACTAAGAGGAATTTTGGGGTCAACCTCAGATTGGATCTAGGGTTTGCCCAGGATCCGAGGATGGCCGGAGATCTTGCCGGAGCACGGCCAGAGACGAAGAGGACGCGGTGACTGGAGGTTGGGGGTTAAGACGGATCCGGCGGAGCTTGCCGGTGAGGGAACCACCATGGTCGAGCACCGGCGGAGAGGAGCTGCAGCGCGGGCGCGGCATCGCCGGCGAGTTCAGCAGGGCGGCGCGACGAGCTGGAGTCATCCGACGACGGCGATGGGGGACAGCGGGCGGCGGCGTGCAGAGGAACCGCCGTGAAGGAGGGTGGCGGCACACGGGATGAAAGGCGGCAGCGCGCTGGGGTTCGGCCAGGCAGCGGCGGGACCCAATGGGTTCTTGCGGGCTCTCCATGGGCCGAGCGGGCCGGGCGGCAGAGGGCGGCGGGGCACCACGTGGAACGCGCCGATTGGTTGCGGGCGGCGGCAAAATTCATCCTATGGCGCCTAGACGTGTCCGGCGGCGGCGAGGGAGGACATTTAGGGTTTCATCTGCGAGAATTTCGGGGGAAGGTGTTGGTGTCAAAACCGGCAGATCTCGGGTAGGGGGTCCCGAACTGTGCATTTAAGGATCGATGGTAACAGGAGACAGGGACACGATGTTTACCCAGGTTCGGGCCCTCTTGATGGAGGTAATACCCTACTCCTGCTTGATTGACTTTGATGAATATAGGGGTTAGAAGAGTTGATTGACCACGAGATCGTAATGGCTAAACCCTAATTATCTAGCATGTATGATTATGATTGTGTCTTCGGACTAAACCCTCCAGTTTATATAGACATCGGAGGGGGCTAGGGTTGTACAGAGTCGGTTTACAGAGAAAGCAATATTCATATCCGCATGCTAAGCTTGCCTTTGACGCCAAGTAGAGTCCCATCCGGACATGAGGTAAGGCCTTTTATCTTGTATCTTCACAGCCCATCTGTCTGGCCCACATCACGTAGCCCGGACACCCGAGGACCCCATAATCTAGGACTCCCTCAGTAGCCCCTGAACCAGTCTTCAATGACGATGTGTCCGGCGCGCAGATTGTCTTCGACATTGCAAGGCGGGTTCCTCCTCCGAATTCTTCAAAGGAGTTGATTGTCAGTACTATATCCGGCTCTATACAACAGTCATACCTCTGAATTAAAATACAGATAAGTTCTGTCCTCCGAAGATTTCACTGGTGAGACATTACGTCCGGCCATTGTATCATTTCAAACATTTTTTCGGCATCCCATTTTGCATTTAGAGATGCAACCACCAACGACACGTCTTGTCAAAGCAAAGATCGTGCCCCCTTATTACGGGATTGTCATCAATACAAGTATGGGAAACCCAACCGTGCCTTTTCGCATGACCCCTTGGAAATAGGCGAGCTTTAAGGCTCGTGGGGACGCATGATATTCACTGCCTTTATAAGGAGATAAGATTCCCCCTTTTACCCCATGCCTTCCCCTTCCTCAGTCCATCCTCCCTCAAGCTCCAGTGCTCAAGCTTTGATCCACTCCGTTCCCAGAAAGTACTCTAGCCATGTCCGGATCCGGAGCACAGGGCAAGTGGATGGCCTCCTCTGTCATAGAGAAAAACATCAAGGAACTCCGGGAAGCGGGGTATCTGGCCAAAGAGATCGCCCACCGGCTCCCGGCCAAAAAAGAGGTCATCCCCACTCCAAAGCCCGGCGAGAGGGTAGTATTTATCCCTCATTTTCTTCGCGGACTGGGATTTCCCCTTCATCGTTTCATTCGCGGCCTCATGTTTTACTGCGGGTTAGATTTTCATGATCTAGCCCCGAATTCTTTCCTCAACATTTCGGCGTTCATCGTCGTATGCGAGGCATTCCTCCGTGTTTCCCCCCACTTAGGCCTATGGCTCAAGGTCTTCAATGTGAAGCCGAAAGTGGTGGATGGCCAGCACGCGGATTGTGGTGGCGCTATGGTGAGCAAACTGCTCAATGTCACGTGGGCCAAGGGCACCTTCGTGGAGACCGTGAAAGGATGGCAGCAGGGGTGGTTCTATGCCACAGAGCCCCGTGACTCCACATGGGCTGCTCCTACAGAGTTCAAGTCCGGGCCCCAATGCGGCTGACATCCTGGCTCAATAAGGGCCTGGACTAGGCGTCGTCTGACGAGGTAATGATGCTGGAAAAGCACATCAAGAGCATGGTAGATAAAAAAATACCAGCCTCGCCAGCGTGATTCGAGTGATGCTCTTCCACCAGATACTCCCCTGTCAGGCGCGTCAAGAGCAAAAGTGGAAGTTCGACCCGGCGGGTCCCCGGACCCTGCAACGGTTCTTCGGCATGAAGCACAAAGACATGTGGAAGCTGCTCTTCAAGAACCGGAAGCTATGGCCGGAGACAACTGAAGACCTCGGCTACGATAGCACCCATGTTGCGACCCCTGTAAGTTCTTTGATAACATTACTTTGCGACCCAAGGAGCACACTAAACTCTCCATTTTCTTCTGCAGGGCTGGACAAAGAAAGCGGAACGGATTCACTGTCCGGCTCCGCTGCCCGAAGACGAAGCTATTCCTCTGTTGACGAGGATGGTAGTCTCGGCGACGTACTACGCACCATAAAAGAAGGCCAAGGAGAAGGGAAAGGAGGCCAAGAACGGCCTTCGCCGTAAAGGCACCTCAGATGTAGTGTCCGAAGACACCGAAACTCTCTCCTCCCCGGACGAAGAGGAAGAGGAGGAGGAAGATAGCGATCCCCCACCCAAGGGGGAGAAGAAGAAGAAGAAGAAGAGGGCAGCTTCCGCCGATCTAGAAGCGGAAGTGTCCAAGAAAGGGAGGACCTCCCTTACGGATGACTCCGAGTCGGACGCCGATGAGTGGCGCCCCAGGCCGAAGCCCTTGGCCAGATCGTAAGTACTCAAAGATATATATATATATATATATATATATATATATATATATATATATATATATATATATATATATATATATATGTTCGGCTTTTCTGGCTTATAGTTATAACACGCTTGAATTGCATCCTACAGTTACAGTCCGGTTCATGTCCTCCCCAGCGATCTTCCTCTACAGGGAGTTCGCTGGGTCCGAACATGATGGAGAGCGATTCACCTCCACCAGCTTCCTCCCCCCTGTAGCGGACAACACCGAGGTGTCGTCCCAAAGGACCCTTCCGGAACAAGGAGAGGTGCCAAAGGCTGCTAAGACGATGCCGAAGGGTGACACCTCGGCTGCCGAGAACATGGGGGAACCAACCCCCATGGAGACTGGAGACAGGGGCCATGTCCAGTTTGGCCCCCAACCAAATGTCGCTTCGAAAACCCACATGGTTCCGGAAACAGATGAGCAACCCTCTTTGTGAGAAGTGGGTGCGCCTACAACACTAGCGTTCTCTGTCAATGCGGAGGCGCTGGACACTCTGGTGAGAGCGCTTCAGAGAGCCACCATTGTGGAAGAACATCGTAGCCTTATGGATACGCTGATTGAAAAGGCCCAGTCCGTGAAAAGCGGATTGAGCGAAGCCTGCACTAGCCTTTTAAGAGGCTTTGAGGTATGTGCCTTATAGTGTATTTTAACTGTATAAAAGAATGCCTGTGTATAGATAATAGCCCATGAGACTCTGTTCGGTGTTCGGAAAGAAAAACCGAATAGAGGATCTAACAACTCATGCAGGATACTAACACACATATCTGTTTAAACAAGAAGGTTGCAAAATAGGCATCAGCTGCCCATGCCGCCGAAGCATCCGAGCTAAGGCAGAAGCTAGAAGAAAAGCAAGGTACGTAATACCGAAGCACGTTTGAAACGATGCCAGCTATGATGTAGTATCTCAATGAGTTTCATAATTATGTTTGCAGCTGACATGTCTGAGGTCGAGGCCATCAAGAGCACACTGGCAGAGGCCAGGAAGGAGGCGGAAGAGGAGCACGCCTCCCGCCTTAAACATGAATCATGAGTGGAGGAAGTCCAGCAAGACCTCAAGGATGCCATAGGAAAATGCGAGTCCTTAGAGCGCAAGAGTTCGGAGAAGAACTCTGAACTTGCTAAGGCACTCCAAAGCACACAGGAAGCCCGGGCCGAAGCCCAAAGCGCTGCCCGGGAGATCCAAGAGGCAAAGCGAATTGCGACAGGTAAGGACTTTAACATGTAGAGAAAATTTGTGAAGAAAAGGTATATCTTTCTAACCCGGATTTGGAGTTCTCCAGGAGTGTTTGTGGACCTGCCCCGGGGTGTTGTTGATGCCGTGGAGTTCTTTTGGGCCAAAGACAGGAGCTCAACGGAGAAGTTGTTCTAGTCGCAGTACCTTGCGCTAGAGCATCCCGTGCCCCTCAGCGATCAGATGAAGTAATGGACCGAACTGCACAGGGTGTATGAATTGTCCAGGAGGGATTTGATAATCCGTCTTTGGCCTGCCGAACCCATGCGCAGTAGCTACTTCGGTCTCATCAAGCGGCTGGTCAGCGCCTCCCCTCGGCTTGATGCCGTGAAGCAGTCGGTCTGTATTGAAGGTGCGTGGATGGCTTTCGCCCGTGTCAAGGTGCAATGGGCGAAGATGGACACCGTCAAGCTTCCAACCGAGGGACCGCCCGCTGGCAAAGAGCATCGCACGCCGGAGCGGTACTTTGATGATGTCCTGAAAGGATCCTGCATTGTAGAAGGCAATGTTCGAAGGACATCATTTTTGAATGAATGTATCTATGTTGTCCAATCCTGTATCATGAAACAAGGCTTATGTATGATATGTTGCTTATTTTACTTTAAAATATCTCCTCATGTGCGGCTGTTTATGATATCTGAGAGTTGGCCAGTCGTTGGTTTCATCCCCCCACGTAGGTAGTACGGGGGTGTTCAGGATAACACTTAAACACACTTGACCCAACGTATTGGTCCGTGAAGGAGGTGTTAGTGCGGCAACCAGGCAATCGGACTATATGGCTTTATCGCCCTCAGTTAGCCATAGGAGTTTTATAATGGGAGTACAGGTGCAGCCCCTAGTATTGTTCGATTATTTGAACTTCGGTGCTGTGAATGCCCGGCCGGGTGGAGGCCGGCCTATCACATAATGTAGAAAAAATCGCTAGAGATTTATACTTAGTCACCGAATAGCTGACCAGCTCTCGCCGCATCATGACAGTCAGTTTTTGGCTTTCTCTACTGAGGTGTTTGTCCGGGTAAACAAGAAACACAATCACAGTAATTCTCCCTTTACTACCCTAGCCGATCAGACGGAATGTAAGGTAGCAAGCACAAGAGCCGGGCAACCCAACTATTGACCAAAGACATGATTCGGAACCAATGCATATAATGCCATATTCGAGATGCCGAATTGCACTTGTGAAAGTGTATGGACTTTAATATTTAAAAGGTGTACACGACTTAATAAAGCCCCTGGCAATTTAGGCCATACCGAGGTGTACATGATAATCAGACAAAAACAGGGAAACATATGTTAAGAGATAAGCCCATGCCGTGTAGGTTTGGGCTAAAAACTGTTTCCATTGTAGTCTGATTGATACGTCAAAACGTATTGATACAAATAGTGCAATAAGAAACAAGGCTATTTTACATGCCGAACACAAGGGGAAGCCGTGCGTGCGTCTTGAACGCAGACGGGGTGATCTTTAAGGATCCTTTAGGTACTCTGGTACGCGTCTATGCGACTTTTCTCCTTGGTGTATTGTCCTTCGAGAGGATCATCGACCGGTGTTTTCATAATAGGCCACAGAAAGAGGCCTTGGTACCATCGAAAGGGTGATGTGGTTTGAGGGAACCTGAAAGAAAAATAAAATAAAGGAAGAAGAAGAGGAATGTGAGTTTCCTAGTAGGGTCTGGTTGTATTGCTGGCATTGTCCTTATTGTGCCTCCATCCTTCCCCATGGTATTTTTAGTGCGTAATTATGTATGCATGACACTTGTGCCACAATTTGGTAGGGGATGAGATGGAGGCCGAATTGCTAATCGAGCTCCTGACGAGCTGGACTGTCGTATAATGGGGTAGTCCGGACTCGTTTGACAGTGTCCGAGGACTTGGCCGCCGACGTAATAGTGGGCTTAATGAGGCCACCCTGTACTTCCGCCGCTAGGGCCGCAGTGTGCTCCTTAGTGTGGAGGGAGCGTTCCATGTTTCCATTCACTGTTATGACTCCGCATGGTTCGGGCATCTTGAGTTTGAGGTAGGCGTACTGCGGGACTGCATTGAAGCGAGCGAACGCGGTTCGTCCGAGTAGTGCATGGTAGCCACTTTGGAAGGGGGCGATATCGAAGATCAAGTCCTCGCTGCAGAAGTTGTCTGGTGATCAAAAGACCACATCCAATGTGATTGAGCCCGTGCAGCGGGCCTCCACACCGGGTATCACTCCTTTAAAGGTAGTTTTAGTGGGCTTGATTCTTGACGGATCAATACCCATCTTGCAGACTATGTCCTGATAGAGCAGGTTAAGGCTGCTGCTGCCATCCACGAGGACTCACGTAAGGTGGAATCCATCGATGATTGGATCGAGGACTAATGTGGCCGACACTCCGTGACAGATACTGGGCGGATGGTCACTGCGATCGAAGGTGATCAGACAGGTCGAGCATGGGTTGAATTTTGGGGCAACTGGCTCTATCGCATAGATGTCCCTTAGCGTGCGCTTGTGCTCCTTCTTCGGGATATGGATGACGTATATCATATTCACCATTTTGACTTCGGGGGGTAATTTCTTCTGACCCCCTATTTTTGGTGCGCGAGGTTCCTCGTCGTCATCCTCACTGGGCGACCCTTTCTCCTTATGTTCGGCATTTAACTTGTTGGCCAGTTTCAAGACCGAACAACTTCTGTTTGTATGGTTGGCAGGCTTATCAGGAGTGCCGTGGATCTGGCAGGGTCGATCAAGTATTCAGTCGAGGCTTGATGAACCGTCTTTGTTTCATTTGAATGGCTTCTTCCGTTGGCCGGATTTGGAGCCGTTGAATCCGGCATTGACTGTCGTATTCTCTGTATCATCATTGTTGCTCCGACGCTTATGTTTGTTATGTCGGGGCCTTCCGTTGCCGTTTCGAGCTTCGAAAGAGCCGGGGTCGTTGGTACTGTTACTGCTATGGGCTAGCCAACTATCCTCGCCCGCGCAGAAGCGGGTCATTAGTGTTGTAAGGGCTGCCATGGATTTCGGCTTTTCTTGGGCGAGGTGTCGGGAGAGCCATTCGTCGCGGATGTTGTGTTTGAAGGCTGCCAGGGCTTCAACATCCGGACAGTCGACAATCTGGTTCTTTTTAATCAGGAGCCTGGTCCAGAATTTCCTGGCCGACTCTGTGGGCTATTGGACTATATGACTGAGGTCATCGGCATCCGGAGGCCGGACATAAGTTCCTTGGAAGTTGTCTCTAGCTGGCCCAGCGTCCAATAGAGTTTTTTGGGAGGCTGTTTAACCAGTCTCTAGCTGGCCCCTTAAGTTTTAGGGGAAGGTATTTTATGGCGTGTAGATCATCAACGCGAGCCATGTGAATGTGGAGAAGAAAATCTTCAATCCATACTACAGGATCTGTTGTGACGTCATATGATTTGATGTTCATGGGTTTAAACCCTTCAGGGAACTCATGCTCCATTACCTCATCAGTGAAGCATAGGGGGTGTTCGGCGCCTCTATATCGGGCCATGTGACGACACAGTTTGGATGGAGTCCGTATGCGGTTTTCTGCCCGTGTTTGATTGTGTTTATCGCACCAGGCTTGATAGCCCTCCTCTTGCTCCGGGGCACGCCCTCGCAATCCGTACATTGACCTGGTCTAACCTGCCTTGTTTTCCAGGTCCTGTCATAGGTCGTATGTGTATCCCCAAGCTGTTGTTTCTCTGCTTTTACGGCTAGGTGGGGCGGGCTGGTGTTCGGCTTGACTTGCCGTTCTGTCCCGGCCACGTGGTGGTCTATCGGGTCCGTCAGCCGCATTACGCATGAGTGGTATGGGCTCCAACGCCTCATCATCGAATTGGGTTTGTAGCTTACGCTTCGGGTAAATCTTTTTTGGTCGCTCGAAGCCGTATTCTTCGGCCGCCAGGACATTAGTCCATCTGTCGTTGAGTAGGTCTTGGTCAGCTTGAAGCTTCTGCTATTTCTTTATAAGGCTTCTAGCTGTGGCTATTAGTCGACGCTTGAAGCGCTCTTGTTCGAGGGGTTCCTCTGGCACGATAAAATCCTCGTCAACGAGGCTTACGTCATCTTCAGAGAGTGGCAGACGGTTGATGTCCTCGGAGTAATTGTTCCCTGTTTGTTCGACAGGGTCAACTTGCCCGTCCTCCCGATCATCCTGTTCGGATGTTGGTTCGATGGGGTCTTCTTGGTCTTTGGCGTTCTCCAGAGTATCATTGCCTTCGCTGCCGGTATTGCTATTCTTACCGTGACGCGATTTAGAGTGGCGCCGCTGACATCGACGCTTCAGCGGTATCTCAGGAGGTTCGTCCTCTACTGGGTTTTGCTCATCATCGTCGTTGTTGTTTTTAGGTGTATCCACCCTGTATACGTCATACGAGGAGGTGGCCGTCCAACGTCCGGTCACTGGCGGGTTTTTGGCCTGCTCCTCTCCGGCATCGTCGTCAATACCGTCGATGTCTTCGGAGGCGTAATCAAGCATGTCGGTTAGGTCCTCGACAGTGGCTATGAAGTGGGTGGTGGGTGGGAAGTAAAATTCCCTATTTCCAGCCCATAGTCCGGGCTAGGCGTGATTCAGAAGCGGTTCCTCTGTGATGCGAAGGGATCACATTAAGTCCAGAGCCTCGTTTAAGAGCGGGGTTTGGACGGGGTCGAAAGTTTCTGGGCCGAGCTCGCATGACGCGGGCCTCCAGGGTTCAGAAGTAGTATCAGGAGAAGAGTCCGTCCTGGGAATGATTTACAGAGACGCAATTCTCTCGGTGTTGAGCTCTAAGGACGTAGAGAGTCCGGCGAGCTCTCGACTCCTGTCTTTGGACCTGATGATACGCTCCGGATCTAAGGCCGGAATGGTGGTTGAGGCCGCAAACCCTTGGAAGAACAAGTCTCCTCGGATATCAGCGACATAGTTCAGTTTTCCAAAACTGATCTGGTGACCAGGGGTGTAGCTGTCGATCTACTCCAGGTGGCCAACCGAGTTGGCACGCAGTGCGAAGCCGCCGAATACAAAGATCTGGCCAGGGAGAAAAGTCTCCTTCGTGGCAGCATTGTTGTAGATGATTGATGGAGCCATCGAGCCTTTCGACGACGGCACAATGGAACTCTAAATGAAAGCAAAATGTCGGTTTCAAAACCGGCAGATCTCGGGTAGGGGGTCCTGAACTATGCATCTAAGGATCGATGGTAACAGGAGACAGGGACACGATGTTTACCCAGGTTCGGGCCCTCTTGATGGAGGTAATACCCTACATCCTGCTTGATTGACATTGATGAATATAGGGGTTACAAGAGTTGATCTACCACGAGATCGTTATGGCTAAACCCTAATTGTCTAGCCTGCATGATTATAATTGTCTCATCAGGCTAAACTCTCCGGTTTATATAGACACCGGAGGGGGCTAGGGTTGTACACAGTCGGTTTACAGAGAAAGGAATATTCATATCCACACGCTAAGCTTGCCTTCCATGCCAAGGAGAGTCCCATCCGGACACGAGGAAAGGCCTTCTATCTCGTATCTTCATGGCCCATCTGTCCGGCCCACATCACTTAGCCCGGACACCCAAGGACCCCTTAATCCAGGACTCCCTTAGGAGGCACATATTTATAGGTACAGGGAGCTAGGAGAGTCCAAATGAGGTGTGGTTTTCGCCCACACGATCGTGATCCAATGGCGGAGAGCATGGAGGGGGTTTAGATGGGCTAGTGGGCTTTTTGGAGGGGTGTTGGGCTGCAACAATAGAGGGGCTTTTGCGGTTACCCGGTTAACCGTCAGGGCATCAAACAACCTCCCAATGGAACAAAATTTGATAGGCGGCCTAACCATGGTGTACTAAGGCCACTCGACAAATCTCAACCCGTTCTGAGAACTTTTTTCTCCCACTCACGAAACGAGATTAGAGGGGTGCAACGGGTGCGTGCGGGAGTGTTGGATTGCAAAATGGAAAATGGGGAAAAAGACCGGATGCAGGAGACGAACATAAATGCACTTGAGATGCACATGATGACATGATATGAAATGCATGACATGAACAAAATACAAAATGAAGTCAAAACCCAATCACGAAGGGAATTTCATATTACATAGCTGAAAATGGCAAGAGTCGGAGTTACAAATATGGCAAGTTACATCCGGGGTGTTACAACAAGCCCCTCAAAGGATTATTTTCCATAGTAACAAGTGACAGTAAATTTCAGCACATTATATAAATTTTTCCTTACCAAATTCCACTTACCAAGGGCGCTTCACTCCCCGGCAACAGCTCCAGAAAAGAGTCTTGACGACCCACAAGTATAGGGGATCTATCGTAGTCCTTTTGGTAAGTAAGAGTGTCGAACCAAACGAGGAGCAGAAGGAAATGACAAGCGGTTTTTAGTAAGGTATTCTCTGCAAGCACTGGAATTATTGGTAACAAATAGTTTTCTGATAAGGTAATTCGTAACGAGTACCAAGTAACAAAAGTAAAAAAGGTGCAACAAGGTGGCCCAATCCTTTTTGTAGCAAAGGACAAGCCTGGACAAACTCTTATATAAGGGAAAGTGCTCCCGAGGACACATGGGAATTATCGTGAAGCTAGTTTTCATCATGCTCATATGATTCGTGTTCGTTACTTTCATAATTTGATATATGGGTGGACCGGTGCTTGGGTAATGCCCTTCCTTGGATAAGCATCCCACTTATGATTAACCCCCTTCGCAAGCATCCCCAACTACGAAAGAAGTATTAAGGTAAACCTAACCATATCATGAAACATATGGATCCAAATCAGCCCCTTACGAAGCAACGCATAAACTAGGATTTAAGCTTCTGTCACTCTAGTAACCCATCATCTACTTATTACTTCCCAATGCCTTCCCCTTGGCCCAAACATTGGTGAAGTGTCATGTATTCGATGTTCACATAACACCACTACAGGAAAGACAACATACATCTCATCAAAATATTGAACGAGTACCAAATTCACATGACTACTTATAGCAAGACTTCTCCCATTTCCTCAGGAACAAACAAAACTACTCACAAATCATATTCATGTTCATAATCAGAGGGGTATTAATATGCATAAAAGGATCTGAACAAATAATATTCCACCGAATAAACCAACTAGAATCAACTACAAGGAGTAATCAACACTACTAGCAACCCACAGGTACCAATCTGAGGTTTTGAGACAAAGATCGGATACAAGAGATGAAGTAGGGTTTGAGAGGAGATGGTGCTAATGAAGATGTTGATGGAGATTGACCCCCTCCCGATGAGAGGATCGATGCTGATGACAATGGTGATGATTTCCCCCTCTCGGAGGGATGTTTCCCCGGTCGAACAGGTCCGCCGGAGCCCCAGATTGGTTCCGCCAAGGTTCCACCTCGAGACGGCGGCGCTTCACCCCAAAAGCTTCCTTCTGATTTTTTCCAGGGCAAAAGACACCTTATACCAGAAGATGGGCATCGGAGGCCTGCTAGGTGGCCCACGAGGCAGGGGACGCGCCTAGGGGGGTAGGACGTGCCACCCACCCTCGTGGATGGTGGCTGGCCCCCCTCTGGTGCTTTTTCGCCCAATATTTTTAATATATTCCAAAACTGACTTTCGAGGAGTTTCAGGACTTTTTGAGTTGTGCTGAATAGGTCCCTAATATTTGCTCCTTTCTCAGCCTAGAATTCCTGCTACCGGCATTCTCCCTCTTCATGTAAACCTTGTAAAATAAAAGATAAAATGCATAAGTATTGTGAGATAGTGTGTAATAACAGCCCATAAATCAATAAATATCGATATAAAAGCATGATGTAAAATGGACGTATCAATGGGCAACAAACCAAGGAATTTGTGTACGTACGATGAGTGCACCCAAGATATTTAGCTTAGACTAGAGAATCATACACAGTGTGCGAGAGAGACATATAGATGGAGTATATATGCATGCAAACTAGAAAGACGCCCCCACACAGACAGAGGGAGAGGTACCAACAAGGTTTGTGTGTTGGATGCGTGCGACAGAATTCAAGATTGTCGGCGAGAGAGAGAGCAGGAGTCCGGGTGTAACGCCCCGGACACACCCGCTGGTGGTCGTTGCTCCTGGCGGGATCTAGACTGGCCCCACACATCAATACTAGTCTTTTCTACGCACTTTGTCCTCCAAGCTGAGCACGCTTAACTTTGGAGTTCTATCCAAATGGGCTTCCAGAAAAGAAGGAATTCCTTATTGATATGAGTAGTCTATCATCCCTATTAAGCTAGGCTATCACACCGGGAGAGGGGGAGGTCACGTTTTATGCATCAAAGACTGATATAAACTAGCATTCAAATATTTAAATTGGAGAACATGTTGTCTGCAATCCACACATGAACGAAGATATGTGTATATCAAACAATTTCATTAATTTGACTTTCAACATGTTCATGGAGTACTATAATACTATACAACATGCTACTTGGTACGTCCATTTCGCATCATGCTTTTATATCAATATTTATTGCATTATGGGATGTTACTACACATTATGTCACAATACTTATGCCTTTTCTCTCTTATTATACAAAGTTTACAAGAAGAGCGAGAATGCCGGCAGCTGGAATTTTGGGCTGGAAAAGGAGCAAATATTAGAGACCTATTCCGCACAACTCCAAAAGTCCTGAAACTTCATGGGAGCACATTTTGGAATATACAAAAAATACTGGTGAAAGAATTAACCAGAGGGGGCCCACACCCTGGCCATGAGGGTGGGGGCGCGCCCTACCCCTAGGTGCGCCCCTATCTCGTTGGCCCCCTGGCAGGCCTCCGGTGCCCATCTTCTGCTATATGAAGTCTTTTGTTCAAGAAAAAGTCATAAGCAAGCTTTCGGGAGGAAACACCGCCGCCACGAGGTGGAACCTTGGCTGAACCAATCTATGGCTCCAGCAGAGCTGTTCTACCGGAGAAACATCCCTCCGGGAGGGGGAGATCATCACCATCGTCATCACCATCGATCCTCTCAATGTGAGGGGGTCAATATCCATCAACTTCTTCACCAGCACCATCTCCTCTCAAACCCTAGTTCATCTCTTGTATCCAATCTTTGTCCCAAAACCTCAGATTGGTACCTGTGGGTTGCTAGTACTCCTTGTAGTTTATGCTAGTTGGTTTATTTGGTGGAAGATCTTATGTTCTGATACTTTATGCATATTAATACCCCTCTGATTATGAACATGAATATGATTTGTGAGTAGTTACGTTTGTTCTTGAGGACATGGAAGAAGTCTTGCTATAAGAAGTCATGTGAATTTGGTATTCGTTCGATATTTTGATGAGATGTATGCTATCTTTCCTCTAGTGGTGTTATGTGAACGTCGACTACATGACACTTCACCATTGTTTGGGCCTAGAGGAAGTCATTGGGAAGTAATAAGTATATGATGGGTTGCTAGAGTGACAGAAGCTTAAACCCTAGCTTATGTGTTGCTTCGTAAGGGGCTGATTTGGATCCATATGTTTCATGTTATGGTTAGGTTTAACTTAATACTTCTTTTGTAGTTGCGGATGCTTGCAATACGGGTTAATCATAAGTGCAATGCTTGTCCAATAAAGGGCAGTACCCAAGCACCGGTCCACACACATATCAAATTATCAAAGTAACAAACGCGAATCATATGAGCGTGATGAAAAATAGCTTGACGATAATTCCCATGTGTCCTCGGTAGCGTTTTCCCTCCTATAAGAGTTTGTCCAGGCTTGTCCTTTGCTACAAAATGGATTGGGACATCTTGCTGCACCTTATTTACCTTTTTACTTGTTACCCATTACAAATTACCTTATCACAAAACTATCTATTACCGATAATTTCAGTGCTTGCATAGAATACCTTACTGAAAACCACTTGTCATTTCCTTCTGCTCCTCGTTGGGTTTGACACTCTTACTTATCGAAAGGACTACAATAGATCCCCTATACATGTGGGTCATCAAGACTCTTTTCTTGCATCGTTGCCGGGGAGTGAAGTGCCTTTGGTAGGTGGAATGTGGTATGGAAAAATTTATATAGTGTGCTGAAATTTACTGTCACTTGTTACTATGGAACATAATCCTTTGATGGGCTTGTTTGGGGTATCCTCACCCCGACCAGTAGAGCAAAGAGTTGCTCCTCAACCTACTGAACCTACTGAAAATGTTTAGTTTGAAATTCCGTCGGGTATGATAGAGAAACTGCTAGCTAATCCTTTCACAGGTGATGGAACACTACATCTCGATTTGCACCTAATCTATGTGGATGAAGTTTGTGGATTATTAAAGCTTGCAGGTATGCCCGAGGATGCTATCAAGAATAAGGTCTTCCCTTTATCTTTGAAGGGAAAGGCATTGACATGGTTTAGGCTATGTGATGATATGGGATCATGGAAGTACAACCGATTGAAATTGGAATTTCATCAGAAGTTTTATCCCATGCATCTGGTTCATCGTGATCGTAATTATATATATAATTTTTGGCCTCACGAAGGAGAAAGCATCGCTCAAGATTGGGGTAGGCTTAAGTCAACGTTATATTCATGCCCCAATCATGAGCTCTCAAGAGAAATTATTATTCAAAATATTTATGCTCTTCTTTCTCTCAATAACCGCTCCATGCTCGATACTTCTTGTACTGGTTCTTTTGTGATGAAGACTATTGAATTCAAATGGGATTTATTGGAAAGAATTAAATGCAACTCTGAAGATTGGGATCTCGACGAAGGTAAGGAGTCAGGTATAACATCCAAACACCCAAGTTTGATTGTGTTAAATCTTTTATGGATACCGATGTTTTCCGTAAATTTAGCACTAAATATGGACTTGACTCTGAGATAGTAGCTTCTTTCTATGAATCCTGAGGAGAAGTGGTTTAAATATAATCCTTCCATTGAAGTAAAAGTAGTTGCACCTATTAAAGTTGAACAAAAGACTATCACTTATAATGTTGATCCAGTTGTTCCTACTACTTATATTGAGAAACCACCTTTCCCTGTTAGAATAAAGGATCATGCTAAAGCTTCAACTGTGGTTCATAAGAGTAATACTAGAATACCTACACCCCCTAAGAAAACTAAATTTGAACCTACTATTACTATGGTTAACGATCTCTTGGCCAATAATATTGATGGGCATGTTATTTACTTTTGTGATGAAGCTGCTAGAATTGCTAGACACGATACTAAAGATAAACATAGACCTGTTGTAGGCATGCCTGTTGTTTCTGTTAAAATAGGAGATCATTGCTATCATGGCTTATGTCACATGGGTGCTAGTGCGAGTGCAATACCTCATTCTTTATACGAAGAAATTATGCATGATATTGCACCTGCTGAGATAGAAGGTACTGATGTTACAATTATGCTCGCCAATACAGATACTATTTCACCAATTGGGATTGTTAGAGATGTTGAAGTCTTGTGTGCTACTATTGGATATACTCTTGATGATCTTAAGGGCATTAGTCCCACTCTATCCCAGCACAAAATAAAATTGGAGAAAGACATGAAACCGGTTGTTGATCACCAACGATGGTTAAATCCTAAGATGAAAGAAGTGGTAAGAAAAGAAATAGTAAAGTTTTTTCGGAGGCTGTTTAACTAGTCTCTAGCTGGCCCCTTAGGGGAAGGTATTTTATGGCGCGTAGATCATCAACGCGAGCCATGTGAATGTGGAGAAGAAAATCTTCAATCCATACTGCAGGATCTGTTGTGCCGTCATATGATTTGATGTTCATGGGTTTAAACCCTTCAGGGAACTCATGCTCCATTACCTCATCAGTGAAGCATAGGGGGTGTTCGGCGCCTCTATATCGGTCCATGTGACGACACAGTTTGGATGGAGTCTGTATGCGGTTTTCTGCCCGTGGTTGATTGTGTTTATCGCACCAGGCTTGATAGCCCTCCTCTTGCACCGGGGCACGCCCTCGCAATCCGTACATTGACCTGGTCTAACCTTCCTTGTTTTCCAGGTCCTGTCATAGGTCGTATGTGTATCCCCGAGCTGTTGTTTCTCTGCTTTTACGGCTAGGTGGGGCGGGCTGGTGTTCGGCTTGACTTGTCGTTTTGTCCCGGCCACATGGTGGTCTATCGGGTCCGTCAGCCGCATTACGCACGAGTGGTATGGGCTCCAACGCCTCATCATCGAATTGGGTTTGTAGCTTACGCTTCGGGTAAATCTTTTTTGGTCGCTCGAAGCCCTATTCTTCGGCCGCCAGGACATTAGTCCATCTGTCGTTGAGTAGGTCTTGGTCAGCTTGAAGCTTCTGCTATTTCTTTATAAGGCTTCTAGCTGTGGCTATTAGTCGACGCTTGAAGCGCTCTTGTTCGAGGGGTTCCTCTGGCACGATAAAATCCTCGTCACCGAGGCTTATGTCATCTTCAGAGAGTGGTAGATGGTTGATGTCCTCGGAGTAATTGTTCCCTGTTTGTTCGTCAGGGTCAACTTGCCCGTCCTCCCGATCATCCTGTTCGGATGTTGGTTCGATGGGGTCTTCTTGGTCTTTGGCGTTCTCCAGAGTATCATTGCCTTCGCTGCCGGTATTGCTATTCTTACCGTGACGCGATTTAGAGTGGCGCCGCTGACGTCGACGCTTCAGCGGTATCTCAGGAGGTTCATCCTCTACTGGGTTTTGCTCATCATCGTCGTTGTTGTTTTTAGGTGTATCCACCCTGTATACGTCATACGAGGAGGTGGCCGTCCAACGTCCAGTGACTGGCGGGTTTTTGGCCTGCTCCTCTCCAGCATCGTCGTCAATACCGTCGATGTCTTCGGAGGCGTAATCAAGCATGTCGGTTAGGTCCTCGATAGTGGCTATGAAGTGGGTGGTGGGTGGGAAGTAAAATTCCCTATTTCCAGCCCATAGTCCGGGCTAGGGTTGATTCAGAAGCGGTTCCTCTGTGATGCGAAGGGATCACATTAAGTCCAGAGCCTCGTTTAAGAGCGGGGTTTGGACGGGGTCGAAAGTTTCTGGGCCGAGCTCGCATGACGCGGGCCTCCAGGGTTTAGAAGTACTATCAGGAGAAGAGTCCGGCCTTGTAATGATTTACGGAGACGCAATTCTCTCGGTGTTGAGCTCTAAGGACGTAGAGAGTCCGACGAGCTCTCGACTCCTGTCTTCGGACCTGATGATACGCTCCGGATCTAAGGCCGGAATGGTGGTTGAGGCCGCAAACCCTTGGAAGAACAAGTCTCCTCGGATATCAGCGACATAGTTCAGTTTTCCAAAACTGATCTGGTGACCAGGGGTGTAGCTGTCGATCTACTCCAGGTGGCCAACCGAGTTGGCACGCAGTGCGAAGCCGCCGAATACAAAGATCTGGCCGGGGAGAAAAGTCTCCTTCGCGGCAACATTGTTGTAGATGATTGATGGAGCCATCGAGCCTTTCGATGACGGCACAATGGAACTCTAAATGAAAGCACAAATGTCGGTTTCAAAACTGGCAGATCTCGGATAGGGGGTCCTGAACTATGCATCTAAGGATCGATGGTAACAGGAGACAGGGACACGATGTTTACCCAGGTTCGGGCCCTCTTGATGGAGGTAATACCCTACATCCTGCTTGATTGACATTGATGAATATAGGGGTTACAAGAGTTGATCTACCACGAGATCGTTATGGCTAAACCCTAATTGTCTAGCCTGCATGATTATAATTGTCTCTTCAGGCTAAACTCTTCGGTTTATATAGACACCGGAGGGGGCTAGGGTTGTACATAGTCGGTTTACAGAGAAAGGAATATTCATATCCACACGCTAAATATGGACTTGACTCCGAGATAGTGTCCACGGTCTTAACGACCGATCATTTTTCTGGTTGGAGAGGCCGCTCAGTGTTTGGCTGCCAAAGCTGCCACACATTCTTCCCCATGTAAGGAACGTTCTGTGTTTCCGCTAACTGTAATGATGCCACGTGGACCGGGCATCTTAAGCTTAAGATAAGCGTAATGTGGTATTGCATTGAAACGGGCGAATGCCATTCTTCCGAGTAGTGCTTGATAGCCGCTTTGGAACGGAGCCATGTCGAAGGTTAGCTTTTCACTTTGAAAGTTGTCGGGAGAACCGAATACAACCTCTAGTATTAGAGAGCCCATGCAGCGGGCCTCTTGGTGTGGTATTACTCCTTTAAAGGTAGTATTTCTTTGGCTGATTCTTGTCGGGTCTATCCCCATTTTGCGGACCGTGTCCGGATATATCAGATTAAGACTACTGCCGCCGTCCATAAGGACTCAGGTGAGATGGTATCCATCAATTATTGGGTCAAGTACCAAGGCAGCCGATCCTCCGTGCCGGATACTAGTTGGGTGATCCCTACTATCAAGGGTGATCGGGCAGGCTGACCAGGGGTTGAACTTGGGGGTGACGGGCTCTACGGCGCATGTGTCTCGGAGTACGCGTTTGCTCCTCCTCTTCGTTACGTGAATCATGTTCACTGTTTTGACCTCTTGTGGGAATTTTTTATGTCCCCTAGTGTTCGGCTGGCGAGGCTCATCCTCGTCTTCGCTTGGTGTCTCCCTCCCCTTGTGGTCGGCGTTTGGCTTGCCGGCCTGCTTGAAGACCCAGCATTCCCTGTTGGTGTGAGTTGCCGATTTGTCGGAGGTGCCATGAATCTGACATAATCTGTCTAGAATCTTGTTTAGACTGGACGGTCCATCTCTGCTGCCTTTAAATGGTTTTTCCTTTGATCGGGTCGACAACCCCTCAATCCGGCGTTTACTGCCGTGTTGGCTAGGCTGTCTTCATTGTTTGGACGCTTGCTTTTATTGCGGCATGGTTTTCCATTGCCATCCCTGACTTTGGATGTGCCTGGGTCGCTGGTGCCTCTACGGGCCAGCCAACTGTCTTCGCCCACGCAAAAGCGGGTCATGAGGCTTGTGAGGGCTGCCATTGTCCTCGGTTTTTCCTGACCGAGGTGTCTGGCGAGCCATTCGTCCCGGACACTGTGTTTGAAAGCCGCTATGGCTTCGACATCCGGGCAGTCGACAATTTGATTCTTCTTAGTGAGGAATCTATTCCAGAGCTTTCGGGCTGACTCTCTGGGCTGTTGAATTATATGACTTAGATTGTCTACATCTGGAGGTCGGACATAGGTCCCTTGAAAATTAGCCCTAAAAGCATCTTCGAGCTCTTCCCAACTTCCAATGGAGTTTTCGGGGAGGCTCTTCGGCCAGTGCCGAGCTGGTCCTTTCAACTTGAGGGGTAAGTATTTGATGGCATGGAGATCATCTCCATGATCCATGTGGATAAAGTCCTCAATCCAGACCCCAGGGTCTGTCGTTCCGTCCTATGCCTCTATGTTCACGGGTTTGAATCCTTCGGGAAATTCGTGATCCAGCACCTCATCGGTGAAGCATAGGGGGTGCGCGGCACCCCTGTATTGGGATGGTTGTAGTGTTCTGTTTTGATTTTGTGCCGGAGCGCGCTTCCTAGATCCGTAGATGGATCTGGTCAGACCGGCTTTTTGGTGCAAGTCCTCACGTAGATCGTGCACTGACTTATGTTCGACATCATTAGCCACCCTATCGCGGCCACAGGGTGGTCAATTCGGCTGATTGGCCGTTTTATTTTTCGGCTGTGTAGGCTCTAAAGCCTCATCATCTAATTCAGGCAACAACTTGTTCTTTGGATAGCTCTTTGTGTGGAAACTGCCACCATACTTTTCTTCAGTGTGGAGCACTTTGTTCCATCTACTGTTGAGTGTATTTTACACAGCTTTAAGCCTTTGCTTCTACTTCTTTAGACTCCTCGCGGTGGCAATAAGCCTTCTATGTAGGTTCTCTTGCTCCAAGTGCCTTTCCGGGATGATGTGTGCCTCGCCGTCCGAACTGTTCTCCTCTCCGGAGACAGGTTGGTGAGCTTTACCCTCGGCATCGCCGTGATCGGGCAACGGCTCCGTACTATGTTCGGCATCCGCTGGTTCATCCTGCTCTATCGCTGGGTCCATGTGGTCATCGTTTGCTTTGGATTCGACCGGGGTATTATTCTTTCCTGCGCTGTTATCGCTGTTTTTGCCGAGGTGGGAGTTGGAGCGGCGCCTACATCGTCGCTTTGGTTGCTTCTCGAGGGGATTACCCTCCGCTGCATCCTTCCGTTCCTCGTCATTGTTTTCTTTTGGTGTATTCACCATGTATATATCGTGTGATGAAGTGGTTGTCCAGCGCCCTGTGGGCGGTAGTTCCTGTTCCTCTCCTGCATCATCGTCCATACCGTCGATATCTTCGGAGCCGAAATCAAGCATGTTGGTTAAGTCGTCAACAGTGGCTATTAAGTGGGTGGTGGGTGGGCAATGAATTTCTTTGTCATCCGCTTCCCACTGAAGTCGGACATAGTTCGGCCAAGGGTCTCCTGACAAGGAGAGAGATTTCAATGAATTTAGCAAGTTGCCCAAGGGTGAGTGCTGAAAGATATCCGCGAAGGTGAACTCCATGATAGGTGCCCAATCAGATTCAATAGGCACCGGCGCGGGCGGTTCAGAGCCTGTGGCCGGGGATGAATCCAAGGGTCCGACAACACAGGTCTCATAGGGGGTGAAGTCAGTATCCGGCTCTATCGCCGCTGAGTGTGCGGCCTCTATGGCGGGGTCTATCCACCCGTCCTCGGACGGCCCGATCTGCTCCGGATCGAGGGCCGGAGTAGCCACATGTGTGATCTCCCAGACGCCATCCGACGGCAGAGCTAAGTCATGATCGTCGAGACTGTGCGGCACACCTGACATGGGCGCGAATCCGTCGAAGATCAAGTCTCCCCGGATGTCGGCAGTGTAGTTTAAGCTTCCAAACCTGACCTAATGGCCAGGGGCGTAACTCTCGATCTGGTCTACATGGCCAAGTGAGTTGGCCCGCAGTACGAAGCCGCCGAATACGAAGATCTGTGCGGGGAGAAAAACCTCACCCTGGATCGCATCGTTGCCGATGATCGAAGGAGCCATCAAGCCTTATGGCGACGACACAGTGGAACTCTCAATGAAAGCACCAATGTCGGTGTCAAAACCGGTGGATCTCGGGTAGGGGGTCCCGAACTGTGTGTCTAAGGCGGATGGTAACATGAGGCAGGGGACACAATGTTTACCCAGGTTCGGGCCCTCTCGATGGAGGTAATACCCTACGTCCTGCTTGATTGATCTTGATGATATGAGTGTTACAAGAGCCGGTCTACCACGAGATCGTAGAGGCTAAACCCTAGAAGCTAGCCTATGATCATGATTGTTGTTGTCCTACGGACTAAACCCTCCGGTTTATATAGGCACTGGAGGGGGCTAGGGTTACACAGAGTCGGTTACAAGGGAGGAGATCTACATATTCGAATTGCCAAGCTTGGCTTCCATGCAAAGGAGAGCCCCACCCGGACACGGGACGAAGTCTTCAATCTTGTATCTTCATAGTCCAACAGTCTGGCCAAAGTATATAGTCCGGCTGTCCGAGGACCCCCTAATCCAGGACTCCCTCACCTTCTACCTTTCAAAGATGTATGATGGCTATATTCTCTGACTTCTGTGAAAAGATTGTTGAGGTTTTCATGGATGATTTCTCCATGTATGGAACTTCTTTTGATGATCGCTTAAGCAACCTTGAGCGAGTTTTGCAGAGATGTGAAGAAACTAATCTTGTCTTGAATTGGGAGGAGTGCCACTTTATGGTTAATGAAGGTATTGTCTTGGGGCATAAAATTTCTGAAATAGGTATTGAAGTTAATGAAGCTAAGGTTGATTCTATTGAAAAGATGTCGTGTCCTAAGGACATTAAAGGTATAAGAAGTTGCCTTAGTCGTGCCGGTTTTTATAGGAGGTTCATTAAATACTTCTCAAAAATTTCCAGGCCTCTGACTAATCTTTTACCAAAAGATGTTCCTTTTGTCTTTGATGATGATTGTGTAGAAGCATTTGAAATACTTAAGAAAGCTTTGACTTCTGCACCTATTGTTCAGCCACACGATTGGAATTTACCCTTTGAAATTATGTGTGATGCTAGTGATTATATTGTAGGTGCTGTTTTAGGACAAAGTGTTGATAAGAAATTAAATGTTATCCAATATGCTAGTAAAACTCTAGACAGTGCCCAGAGAAGTTATGCTACTACTGAAAAAGAATTTTTAGTAGTTGTATTTTATTGTGATAAGTTCAGACCTTATATAGTTGATTCTAAAGTAATAATTCACACTGATCATGCTGCTATTAAATATCTTATGGAAAAGAATGATGCTAAACCTAGACTTATTAGATGGGTTCTCTTGCTACAAGAATTTGATTTGCATATTATTGATAGAAAGGGAGCTGAGAACCCTGTTGCAAACAATTTGTCTAGGTTAGAGAATGTTCTTGATGACCCACAACCTATAGATGATAGCTTTGTTGATGAACAATTAGCTGTCATAAATGCTTCTCGTACTTCTCCATGGTATGCTGATTATGCTAATTATATTGTTGCTAAATTTATACCACCTAGTTTCACATACCAACAAAAGAAAAGGTTTTTCTATGATTTAAGACATTACTTCTGGTATGACCCACACCTTTATAAAGAAGGAGTAGATGGGGTTATTAGACATTGTGTACCTGAGCATGAACAAGAACAGATCCTACGCAAGTGTCACTCCGAGGCTTATGGAGGACACCATGCTGGAGATAGAACTGCGCAAAAGGTATTGCAATCCAGTTTTTATTGGCCTACTCTTTTTAAAGATGCTCGTAAGTTTGTCTTTTCTTGTGATGAATGTCAAAGAATTTGTAATATTAGTAGATGTCAAGAAATGCCTATGAATTAGTCACTTGTTATCGAACCATTTCATGTTTGGGGATTTTATTATATGGGACCGTTTCCTTCCTCTAATGGGTATATACATATTTTAGTTGCCATTGATTATGTTACTAAGTGGGTAGAAGCTATTCCAACTAGTAGTGCTGATCATCAAACCTCTATTAAGATGCTTAAAGAAGTTATTTTTCTAAGGTTTGGAGTCCCTAGTTACTTAATGACTGATGGTGGTTCACATTTTATTCATGGTGCTTTTCGTATAATGCTTGCTAAGTATGATGTTAATCATAGAATTGCATCTCCATACCACCCACAGTCTAGTGGTCAAGTAGAACTAAGTAATAGAGAGCTCAAATTAATTTTGAAAAAGACCGTTAATAGATCTAGAAAGAATTGGTCCAAGAAGCTTGATGATGCATTATGGGCTTATAGGACTGCATATAAAAATCCTATGGGTATGTCTCCGTATAAAATGGTTTATGGAAAAGCATGTCACTTACCTCTCGAACTAGAACATAACATATTGGGCCATTAAAGAGCTCAATTATGATTTCAAACTTGCCGGTGAGAAGAGGCTTTTTGACATTAACTCACTTGATGAATGGAGAACCCAGGCTTCTGAAAGTGCCAAACTGTTTAAAGAAAAAGTTAAAAGATGGCATGACAAAAAGGATACAAAAGCGTGAGTTTAATGTAGCTGATTATGTTTTGCTATACAACTCTTGTTTATGATTTTTTGCAGGAAAACTCCTCTCTAAATGGGAGGGCCTTACGTTATCGAGGAGGTCTATCGTTCCGGTGCCATAAAATCAACAACTTCAAAGGCACAAATCCAAAGGTGGTGAACGGTCAAAGAATCAAACGTTATATCTCAGGTAATCCAATAAATATTGAAACTAATGTTATTGAAACCGTAACCCTGGAGGAATATATAAGGGACACTTTCCAGAATGTTTCAGACTCCGAAAAGGAATAGGTATGTGGTACGGTAAGTAAACCGACTCCAAAACAGTTCTAATAGCAATTTTTCTCCGTTTTGGAATATTTAAGAAAATAGGAAAATAAGAAGTAGTCCGGGAAGGACACGAGGCGTCCACGAGGGTGGAGGGCACGCCCCCTACCTTGTGGGCACCTCGTGTGATCTCTGGACTCGGTTTTCTTGCATGATACTTCTTTTGGTCGATAAAAATTCATTATATAATCTCCCAAAGGTTTTGAACACCGTACCATGCAAATATCCTCTGTTTTTGTTTCGAGCTATTTTTCTGACAGATCTCGATCAGCATGATGTCTCCAAGTGCCCCCAAGGACAAGTTCTTCGAGAAGGTCATCAACCCCTACCTCGCGGAATTGCTGCAACATCCTGAAAACATTGAGATGCGTGAGGGGTTGCTGCATATCCGCGATGTTGAGGGACCAAGGAGGACCGGAAGCGTGGAGACAAGGCTCGAGGCAATGGAGCAACAAGTTTTCAAGTGCCAGGAGATGGTAGAACATGGACTCAACACCAATCATATAATGATCACGGATTTCACCAACAACCACAAGCTGGATGCCAAGAACATTGGGGACGCCATCTTCAAGCTTCACGAGAAAATTGAGCGCCTCCAAGCCCAGATCTATGACCTACAAAACCAAAACTGTGAGTATGAATATAGATTCAAGAGGATGAGTTTGGCTGTAGATTTGAGGATCCCAGACACTCGATCATCCTTTTACGATGGTGAGCCTGTGCCTTGGAATATGGACGACAAGCCTACATCATCAACAACTCCACCATCACCACCCCCGAGGGAAGAGGTATAAACACACGGGTATGGGCACTCCCCTTGGCAACTGCCAAGCTTGGGGGAGGTGCCCCGATATCGTATCACCATCGCACTCCTATCTTTACCGTTTTTCTTAGTTTTATCCTTTTAGTAATATTTTGATCTAGTAAAATAAAGTTTTAGTATGATCTAGCTTTGAGTTTTGCTTTATGAACCTTCTATGTAATCGAGTCTATGAGCTATATATAATAAAGATTAGTTTCGAGTCAAGGGCTTTGATTATCTTACTATGATCTTGAGGGAATAAAAGAAAGAATAAAAAGAATTAAAGAGATCATATTGATCTTATGAAGAGTAATGACTTCACATATAAAGAGTATGATGGATAAAAGTTGTTGAGATTTTACAAACATAGTTTTGGTCATCATTGCAATTAATTGGAAGTAATAAAGAAAGAGAGGTTTTCACATATAAATATACTATCTTGGACATCTTTTATGATTGTGAGCGCTCATTAAAATATGACATTCTAAAGAGTTGATGTTGGACAAGGAAGACAACGTAATGGGTTATGTTTTCTTATATCTGAAATAAAGTATATTTTCATGGATCATCCAACATGTTGAGTTTGCCTTTCCCCCTCATGCTAGCCAAATTCTTTGCACCAACTAGAGATACTACTTGTGCTTCCGAACATCCTTAAACCCAGTTTTGCCGTGAGAGTCCACCATATCTACCTATGGATTGAGTAAGATCCTTCAAATAAGTTGTCATTGTTGCATGCAATAAAAATTTCTCTCTAAATATGTATGATTTATTAGTGTGGAGAACATAAGCTTTATACGATCTTGTGATGTGGAAGAAATAAAAGCGACGGACTTCATAATAAAGGTCCATATCACAAGTGGCAATATAAAGTGACATTCTTTCACATTAAGATCTTGTGCATTTAACCACAAAAACACATGACAACCTCTGCTTCCCTCTGCGAAGGGCCTATCTTTTACTTTTGTCTTACACCTTATACAAGAGTCATGGTGATCTTCACCTTTCCTTTTTACATTTTATCCTTTGGCAAGCACATTGTGTTGGAAAGATCCTGATACATATATCCAATTGGATGTAAGTTAGCATGAACTATTATTGTTGACATTACCCTTGAGGTAAAAGGTTGGGAGGCAACACTATAAGCCCCTATCTTTCTCTGTGTCCGATTAAAACTCTATACCCACAAGTATTGCATGAGTGTTAGCAATTGTGAAAGACTAAATGATAGTTGAATATGTGGACTTGCTGAAAAGCTCTTATATTGACTCTTTCCGATGTTATGATAAATTACAATTGCTTCAATGACCAAGATTATAGTTTGTTGGTTTTCAATGAAGTTTCTGATTCATAATTTACATTGTGAATAGATTACTACTTGAGCATAAGAAATCATATGACAATATTTATATATGTTGCAGTTATAAGAATGGTCATGATGCCCTCATGTCCGTATTTTATTTTATCGACACCTCTATCTCTAAACATGTGGTCATATTTTTCGTTATCAGCTTCTGCTTGAGGACAAGCGAGGTCTAAGCTTGGGGGAGATACGTCCATTTTGCATCATGCTTTTATATCGATATTTATTGCATTATGGGCTGTTACTACACATTATGTCACAATACTTATGCCTTTTCTCTCTTATTTTATAAGGTTTACATGAAGAGGGAGAATGCCGGCAGCTAGAATTCTGGGCTGGAAAAGGAGAAAATATTAGAGACCTATTCTGCACAACTCCAAAAGTCCTGAAACTTCATGGGAGCACATTTTGGAATATATAAAAAATAATGTTGAAAGAATTAACCTGAGGGGGCCCACACCCTGGCCACGGGGGTGGGGGGGCACCCTACCCCCTGGGCGCGCCCCCTGTCTCGTGGACCACCTGGCAAGCCTCCAGTTCCCATCTTCTGCTATATGAAGTCTTTCGTCCGAGAAAAAATCATGAGCAAGCTTTGGGGACGAAATACCGCCGCCACGAGGTGGAACCAATCTAGGGCTCCAACGGAGCTATTCTGCCGGAGAAACATCCCTCCGGGATGGGGAGATCATCACCATCTTCATCACCATCGATCCTCTCAGTGGGAGGGGGTCAATCTCCATCAACATCTTCACCAGCACCATCTCCTCTCAAACACTAGTTCATCTCCTGTATCCAATCTTTGTCCCAAATCCTCAGATTGGTACCCGCGGGTTGCTAGTAGTGTTGATTACTCCTTGTAGTTGATGCTACTTGGTTTATTTGGTGGAAGATCATACGTTCAGATCCTTTATGCATATTAATACCCCTCTGATGATGAACATGAATATGATATGTGAGTAGTTACATTTGTTCCTGAGGACGTGGGAGAAGTCTTGCTATAAGTAGTCATGTGAATTTGGTATTCGTTCGATATTTTGATGAGATGTATGTTGTCTTTCCTCTAGTGGTGTTATGTGAATGTCGACTACATGAAACTTCACCATTGTTTGGGCCTAGAGGAAGGCATTGGGAAGTAATAAGTAGATGATGGGTTGCTAGAGTGACAGAAGCTTAAACCCTAGTTTATGCGTTGCTTCGTAAGGGTCTGATTTGGATCCATATGTTTCATGCTATGGTTAGGTTTACCTTAATACTTCTTTTGTAGTTGCAAATGCTTCTAATAGGGGTTAATCTTAAGTGGGATGTTTGTCCAAGAAAGGGCAGTACCCAAGCACCGGTCCACACACATACCAAATTATCAAATTAACATACGCGAATCATATGAGCGTGATGAATAATAGCTTGACGATAATTCCTATGTGATGAATAAGAGTTTGTGCAGGGTTGTCGTTTGCTACAAAAAGGATTGGGCCATCTTGCTGCACCTTATTTACTTTTGTTACTTGTTACCCGTTACAAATAACCTAATCACAAAACTATGTGTTACCAATAGTTTCAGTGATTGCAGAGAATACCTTACTGAAAACAGCTTGTCATTTCCTTCTGCTCCTCGTTGGGTTCGACACTCTTACTTATCGAAAGGACTACGATAGATCCCCTATACTTGTGGGTCATCACTACTCGATTGTGGTGTTCAATTTTGGATTTAGTTTACTATTTTCACCTTGTGAATGAGCTATTTCATTGAATCGAGATATTTCATATTGGGTTTGATTCCCATTTTTGAGTGGGTCAACTATTTGTCATGTAGTAAATCATTAGCAACGAGCATGTAAAAACACATTACTCCTGAGCATCATCTCTCCATTTAAAAAAGAAGTGGCAAGCTAATATTTCAAAATTTGATTCGAATCGACTTGGTAAGGTAGACTTGGATGCTCGTTCTCCCAAAATTTGAACGAACCGTTAAACACCCTCTGCTCGGTGGAATTCGCTCGAGAAAATAAATGGGAGATGCGAAATTACCGACCTATGTGGGACATACATCAATTGGCCTATTGTACATCGAGGGTAGGTTCATAACTTCATCCAAGCACGCCTTCTCCTCGGCTGAAATGACATGTGCCGAATAATTCATAAACCATGGTAAGAAAAACATCCTCTCGTCGCCCGAAATTGCTCGCGCCGACTATTTCAAAACACGCCCTCCTCGCCCGAAATAGCTCGCGCCCACTATTTAAAAACATGCCCTCCTCGCCCAAAATCGCTCGCGTGCCCACTATATTTCAAAACACGCCCTCCTCGTCTGAAATCACTCATGCCCCCTATTTGGGATAAGCAAAGTTACTCTCCTATCCCCGACCCTCGGTACAAAGACCCAAGCCGAGAAGCCTAAAGGCAGGGGTAGAACTATAACCCCCCCCCACATTTCAGACAAATGCGTCCGTAAGACATGGTTCCCCCTACCAATTCCCCATTCACAACTCATGGGCGCCAAATCACCTTCTCCGCGGAAGCTCCCTTCTCCCGAGCCGCGAAACCTCCATGGCGCCCCCACCGCACCAAATTCATAGCCACCCTCCTCCCTAATGTCGGAGACGATGTCCATATGCCGTCGTGCACTAGGCCGTGTGCCTCTTGCTCCATGCTGCCGGAGCTGCCTTGACGATGGCCGTGTGAACCATACCAGAGCCGATTCACCCCCGCTGTTGTTCACGGTGCTGGAGCGGCTCCAACTTCGGATCCGTCCAGAGCCCCGGCGCTGCTTCCCCGTAGCCGTCGACCGTCACGACATCTCCGCTTTCATGTCGCCGATAGCCACCGCAATCGCGCCGACCTCACCAACTCGGCAGCTGGAGCTGCCTACTTCATCGGGCCGCCAGATAGGTCGCACCCTCATCTCAAATCACTTTATTTAGGTGTCAGTTGTCTGAGTTTTTATTCTGGGCCAATCGATCCCCAATGGGAAGCAGCACCCCTCGAGGCGGCGGAGCTCCTAGGCTGCCGGTTGGCTGGTGTCTAACGTAAGGGTGTAGGGGCGCATGTTTGCCACGGAAGTAGTGCTTAGATGGCTATCTTAGAGTTGCGTGGGTTGAAGGTACTGCCGCCGCCGGATCTGGATGACGCCGAGTCTTTGTGGATTGGTCCGGGGGCGGCGCAACCATGGCAGTGTGGTGGGGCTGGGAGCGGGGTTTTGGTCGGGGCCATGGACGACGGAGGCAGGCTACTTTGCTGGTGGTCGCTGGCTCTTCGGGGAAGATTCTGAACAGTGTCGACTGAGAGGCATAAGACGGCCATCAAGCCATCCGGCGTAGATCGGACAGTACCAAAATAAAATAAAATCATGTGACCCCAATTTAGTCTTCAGTCAACAGACGTGTGACCACTCTCGTACCTTGACGTTGATCTCTTAGGGTATTTCTTCAGATTAGAGATATGTGTCGTTCTTAACATTATGCATTTCTGCATCTTCAGCCACACCGTCTTCCGACTCACCGCAACTGCTCCAACAAGCATACACCAAAAGGGAGCTATCGTCCCCACTCAACAGTTCCCTCCATTGAATGCGCGTGCCCAACATGGACATCCACAACAACTGCAGGGCCATCGACAAGTCAGCACATGATGCTCACTCCTATGGATGGCGGCCAGATAGGTTGTACCCTCATCTTACTTGTGTGCAACATTTATGGCTTTCTTATTCATCTAAGCATGGAAAATAGATTATCATATTTCAATGTATATTCATGCTGATCTCTTATGGGTCTTGTTCAGGAGTTAACGATGTTCCATAGTTCAGCTAGAGACTTGTTCTTTAGGTAATGATGTTCCATAGTTATCATCCATCAACCAATGCTATCCCTCAGGCTGGTGATTATAGTATTATACCACTTCTAGTATTACCTATGTTGTTCTTTAATACTTTTGTGTGCCATCTAGTTAATCTCGAGTACAAACGATACATATTCTGTAGCTTTCATCTGTGTTCTCCCTTTAGTTTTTGAGACCTGTTGCTGCTAGTTAACCCCAGTCCTAGTATTTATGTCATCTTCTACAAGGACTCATTACATAAATCTAACTACTAGTTGTCTTCCATGCATGTCAGATATAATTGCACACACTGATTTATCTACAAGAACCTCACAGAGCAATGTAACGGCCAACAAACTTGACATCAATGATACCCAATATGATGGAACATGTAAAGGCAGAAAGATGATGAATGTTATTCACCCCACAAGGTCCTTGCTCTAACCTGGCCCATGATATGGGTACAACATGTATATAATGTCCTGGAGTGCATCTACTCTGTTTCAATGCCTTGTGCTTAGCCTGCTGATCATGCATGTAAATATGGCATGCCTTCCTGTTTTCCAGTACCTATTCCATTCATGATAACATGTTTTCAAATTCAAGTACTGTCATTCTATTCTATCGCAATGCCACCTGATTAGTTTGGACATCATGCTTCTGAATATCTTATGCATTGTTATTCATCAGTATGTACTTCATCTGTCTACCATACCATGTTCTTTTTTTACACTGAAGTGATGTTCTAGTGGTCTCTTGCAATGCCATCGTAGTTTCCCAATCATACACGCATATGTTGCCTTCGTGTTTTTCTGTATGTATTTTGCTAGCATACGGTTTTACAATCAAGTAGTGTTTTTTTACGCTGTTGTCGTGTTGTATCCCTAGCTCTTACATCATACTCCATCCTTCCGGATTACATGTAGCAGAATTGGATAAAACTGGATGTATCTAGTACAGAAATACGCATAGACCCATCAATTTATTTCTGGATGGAGGGAATACATGTCAATATGTCATGCCTTTCTATTCTTCAGTACCTATTTGCTACCTCTTGAGCATGCGTTGGTTTTCCCTTGAAGAGGAAAGGGTGATGCAGCAAAGTAGCATACGTATTTCCCTCAGTTTTTGAGAACCAAGGTATCAATCTAGTAGGAGACAACGCACAGCTCACCTAGTAGCTACATAAACAATCAAGAACCTCGCAACCAACGTGATGAAGGGGTTGTCAATCCCTTCACGATCACTTGCGAATGTGAGATCAGATAGAGATAGTAAGATAAATATTTTTGGTATTTTGTTGTACAGATTGGAAAGTAAAGATTGCAAAATAGTAAACGAGGTGCGATAATAAAAGAGATGCAATATAATAAGAAAGAGACCCGAGGGCCATAGGTTTCACTAGTGGCTTCTCTCATGATAGTATGTATTACGGTGGGTGAACAAATTACTGCCGAGCAATTGATAGAAAAGTGCATAGTTATGAAGATATCTAAGGCAATGATCATGAATATAGGCATCACGTCCATGTCAAGTAGATCGAAACGATTCTGCATCTAATACTATTACTCCACACATCGACCGCTATCCGGCATGCATCTAGAGTATTAAGTTCATAATAACAGAGTAACGCATTAGGCAAGATGACATGATGTAGAGGGATAAACTCAAGCAATATGATACAAACCCCATCTTTTTATCCTCGATGGCAATAATACAATACGTGCCTTACTGCCCCTACTGTCAGTGGGAAAGGACACCGCAAGATTGAACCCAAAGCTAAGCACTTCTCCCATTGCAAGAAAGACCAATCTAGTAGGCCAAACTAAACTGATAAATCGAAGAGACTTGCAAAGATATCAAATCATGCATATAAGAATTCAGAGAACAACCAAATAATACTCATAGTTAATCATGTTCATAAAGCCACAATTCATCGAATCTCAACGAACACACCGCAAAACAGTATTACATCAAACAGATCTCCAAGAACATCGAGGAGAACTTTGTATTGAAGATCAAAGAGAGAGAAGAAGCCATCTAGCTAATAACTATGGACCCGAAGGTCTGTGGTAAACTACTCATGCTTCATCGGAGAGGTTATGATGTTGATGTAGAAGCCCTCCGTGATCGATTCCCCCTCCGACGGATCATCGGAAAAGGCCCCAAGATGGGATCTCACGGGTACAGAAGGTTGTAGCGGTGTAAAAGTGGTTTCGTGGCTCCCCCTGATGTTTCTAGGGTATAAGGGTATATATATGTGAAAGAAGTACGTCGGTGGAGCTTCATTTGGCCCACGATGGTGGGGGGCACGCCTACCACCTGGGCACGCCCTCCTGCCTCGTGGTCGCCTCACGGAGTTCTAGACTTCCACGCCAAGTTTCCCGGTTTGCTTGCGGTCCAAGAAAGATCATCGCGAAGGTTTCATTCCGTTTGGATTACATTTGGTATTCCTTTTCTGCGAAACACTGAAATAGGCAAAAAACACAAACTGGCACTGGGCCTCTGGTTAATAGGTTAGTCCCAAAATAATATAAAATAGCATATTAAATCCCATTAAACATCCAAAATAGTTAATATAATAGCATGGAACAATCAAAAATTATAGATACGTTGGAGACGTATACAGCATCCCCAAGCTTAATTCCTGCTCGTCCTCGAGTATGTAAATGATAAAAATAGAATTTTTGATGTGGAATGCTACCTAACATATTTATCAATGTAATTTTCTTTATTGTGGCATGAATATTCAGATCCAAAAGATTCAACACAAAATTTTAATATTGACATAAAAATAATAATGCTTCAAGCATACTAACAAAGTAATTATGTCCTCTCAAAATAACATGGCCAAAGAAAGTTCATCCCTAGAAAATGATATAGTATGGTCATGCTCCATCTTTGTCACACAAAATACTCAAATTATGCACAACCTCGATGACAAGCCAAGCAATTTTTTCATACTTTAGTAATCTCAAACCTTTTCAACTTTCACGCAATACATGAGCGTGAGCCATGGACATAACACTATTGGTGGAATAGAGTGGTGGTTGTGGCGAAGACAAAAAGGAGGAAGATGGTCTCACATCAACTAGGCGTATCAATGGGCTATGGAGATGCCAATCAATAGATGTCAATGTGAGTGAGTAGGGATTTCCATGCAACGAATGCACTAGAGCTATAAATGTATGAAAGCTGAACAAAAGAAACTAAGTGGGTGTGCATCCAACTTGCTTGCTCACGAAGACCTAGGGCATTTGATGAAGCTCGTCGTTGGAATATACAAGACAAGTTCTATAATGAAAATTTCCTAGTAGTATATGAAAGTGACAAAATAAGAGTGTCAGGACCCCGACTCAATGTCACATCGATCTAGCCTGTAACACCTCATATCACTTTGCGGCCTCACGCATGGTATCCACACGGGTGTCGCCTTACCTTTGCCCGGGACCGTTTGCGCCTTTTGGCTCACGTATATGATAGTGTCGCTAGCATCCATATGATAAGGAGCCCGGGCTGACATGACTAGTTGTAAACCCAAAGTGGCACAGACTTACAGGGACAGGCATCCATGACCCAGCATCGAATGTGTCGGTCATCAGCAAGTGGGACCGGGCTGTAGCACTGGGCTAGCAGGACTCCGGTAAACCGGGCTGTAGCGGGCTGACAGGACTCCGGTACTCAATGCGTGACATTTCCCCGAAGGGACAGACACAGGAACGAAGAAGGACACATGGCGGCCAGCCTATGTGTTCCAGAGCAGTAGCAAGCTACCATGGCTCAGTGGTAACACTAGGAGACATTTCCCGGTAAGAGAGGCTACTAAAGATAAACAACTAGATAGTCAGATCCCACACATACCAAGCATTTCAATCATACACACAATATGCTCGATATGTGTAAATACAACAAGGCATCACAACATGACTCTACGACACAAGTACTTTATTTAAGGCTCAGAGAGCCATACATAACATACACATAAGTACGGGTCACACGACCCAGCATTCAAGTCATACAGTCATACAAACCAGCAGCGGAAGTAACTTGTCTGAGTAAAGACAACTAGTAAAATAAAAGAGGCTTGGAAAGCCTAGCTATACTACGTGGTCCTTCACAAGCTCAGGATCACCACCTGGGCCTTAGCCTACTCATTGATGTCAACGTCTACGAAGAACCCATCAGAAGGGGTTGCAGCGTCTTCTGTAAAAATGTAAATTATAGCAACATGAGTACAAAGGTACTCAGCAAGACTTACATCAGATCCTACATACATGCACATTATCAAGAAGGGTTGGTGGAGTTATTGCAGCAAGCCAGCTTTGACTCTTGGCTAGGCTATCCTACGAGACTCCAACTTGAAATGGTTTTGCGCACACGAGTCCACTACTCACCACTTCAATACACTACGGAAGAGCCATCCTCGGCACTCACACTTATCTTGAGGCTTTTAGTAGTTTCCATTTACTTGTCTATGAACTGTATAGGCAACCAAGTAGTCCTTTACCGCGGACGCGGATATTCGAATAGATCATGATAACCCTGCAGGGGTGTACTTCTTCATACACGCTCTCACCACTTACCGTCGTTTACACGACATGTACTCGGCAACCTTCAAGCGGAAGCCCAACGTGGGTGTCGGCCACGACCTACCTAATCACCTAAGTCTCTAATCTAGGTTTATCGCCTATCCAGGTTCCATCCGCAGGGAGTCCGGCCGAGGTTTCCCATACGGCCCCGAACGATGTGTACAGGGTTCCCGAGATACCTAACGGGTATTCGGTACACCGTGCCACGTACCTACCGCATCACAGCCCACCCCTACGATCAGCATTGTCCACGGCCTCCAGTAGGCTACAAACACCAGAAACTACTTGCAACTCCTGGACAGAGAACTAGGGTGAATAAGAAGCCGAGAGGGTCCATTGGTTTCGGGCCCAATGTATGGTAGTAGCTGATTCTTAAATCACACATACAGATCTCAGTGCTTAAGGTCAGCTTCAATGAAACAACCCACCATGTACTCCTACATGGCCTCTGATCAATACCTTTACCAAATCATGTTCACCACATCACTCTCATTACCGACATGATCATTTCACTCTAGCCCATCATCCAGATGAACCAGACCTGACACGACTCTAAGCATAGCAGGCATAGCAAGGTAGGAACAACACATACATATGGCTCAATCAACTCCTACACATGCTAGTGGGTTTCATCTAGTTACTGTGGCAATGATAGGTCATGTAGAGGAAATGGGTTCAACTACCGTAGCACACAGCAGTTTGAAATGCGTTGCCTTAATGCAGTAAAAGAGAGCAGGAGCGAGAACATGGGATTGTATCGATATGATCAAATGGTTGGTTGCTTGCCTGATGGTTCGATGCACTGATATGGTTCTTCGCTAGGGTAATCACGGTACTCCTCGGAGGCAGAACCTGCCGCAAAGAACACCGATACACAGCCATCACCAAACAATGTGCGACAATATGATTCATGCATGAAACATGGCAATATGAGTGTGTTGGGCTAATGCAACTAAGACCAGAAGGGTTTGAACCAATTTGAACCAAAGATTCAAATTTCAAACTCATACATGGCCCTTTAAGTGTTTTATCTTGTTCTGCATTAAACATCAAGTTAACTTGTTTAATCATGCATGAAAACAGTACAGATGGATAGATTGGATTTTTCTGATCATTTTTCATATATAACTTGTTTGATTTGGAGTTACAGATTAAAAGTTATGAATTTTTGAAGTTTAAACTATATTCTGGAATTTCCTATATTAGAATAAATCCAGAAATTAATTTATTGCGTCAGCCATGCGTCAGAATGACGTCAGGGTCAACGGAGACGTCCAGGTCAAACCTGACTGTGGGTCCAGGGTGTCAGGGTAATTAGTTTAGTTAAAGTTTAATTAAAACTAAACCTATTTAGTTAACAGGGCTGGGCCCCACCTGTCATTGACTCATCGGAGTCAACCAGGGCCCACCCGCGGTCAAAGCCAGGTCGGCTGCACCGGCGTTTAGCCGCCGGCGAGCCCGACGCGGCGGCGGAAGTGGTTTTGGCCGTTCCGGCAACCAAACGAGTCGCGGAGGCCATCGGAGTGGAGCTGAGGAGGAGCCGCAGCTCTTGGTGGAGTCCGTTGGGGTCGGGGCGGCCGGAGTTGGCGCCGGCGACGACTTTGGCGGCCACCGGAGTTCGGCCGAAGGCGAACTTGATGCTAGAGGGGTCGGTGAGGTGCGGGGAGTAGTTGGTTAGGTGCTACGTGACGTGGTGAGCACGATGGACACCAAGTGGTGGCCGGAGGGTGACCGGGAGCACGTCGGCGACGAGCTCCGCGGCGGTGGGTGCGGTTGAGCTCCGGGAGGTCACTACATAGCTCGGGGGCAAGAAAAGAAGGGAGGGGAAGATGGTTAAGCTCACAGGGAGTTCGACGAAACACTTGGTGCGGCCGGGGACGGGCCGGAGCGACGACGGTGTTGAAGGGGATCTCCGGCGACGGCGGTTCGGTCGAGGTCGATGCGGTGGACTCGGGCCTTGCGAGCGCTCGGGGCTCGGCTTGCTCGAAGGAGAGGAGGGTGGCGGAGCTCCTGGACACGGCGGCACGGCGTGGGGTTGACGGAGGGCGTGGCTACGGCGAGGGGGTGGCGGCGATGGTGTCGGCCATGGCGGGGGAACGCGAGAGAGAGGAGTTGGGGGAGAATGGAGGTGTCCTGGGGGTTCACGGCTCGACGTGGAGTTCATCCAGCCAGCAACGAGGCGAGGAGGTGAAGCAGGGCGACGGCCAGCTGCGTGGCGCACGCTGCGGCCGCCGTCGGGCACCTGCCTGCCTGCCTGGCCGGCAAGCAGCTCGCTGGCGCGGTGCTGGGCTGGGTCGGCAGGTGGGCCGGGTGCTGGGCGCCAGGTAAGTTTCTGTTATTCCCTGTTTTCTGTTTTTTAATTCCTCTGCAACTTTGTTGAATTATTAAAAATACTTAGGCAACTCCTAAAATCACCAAACTACTCCTGGTCCATAGTTGGATTATTTCCAACATGAAACATTTTAGTTTGGAGATATTTGAGCATTTGAAATATTTTATATAATTTTAAATGCCCAAATTCAAATATCTATGATTTAATTCAAAGACCCTAAGATGGCCTAGGAAAATGTGCATCACTTCTGGCAGAGGTTCTGAACCAAGACAAAAATGATGGGCATTTTAGAAGGGCATTTCAGGTTCATTGAAAAAGTTTTTAGTAAACCCTAGTTGGTTTCAGAGGGGGCTGGGGGTTCTGTCATCCCCATTTCAGGTTTCTGATGAAAGAATAGACATGATGCAACACTCTAATGCATGAACTAGCTAGGGTGTGACAACTCACCCCCACTCAAAAGAATCTCGTCCCGAGATTTGGGTTCCTCCGGAAAGAGGGCGGGATACTCGAGTCGAAGACGATCCTCCCTTTCCCAAGTTGCTTCATCCTCAGAATGGTGCGACCATTGAACTTTGAGAAACTTGATATTATGACGTCGAGTGGTACGCTCGGCCTGATCGAGGATACGAATGGGGTACTCTCGATACGTGAGATTATCTTGGAGATCAAGCGTTTCGTGGTCCACTCCACGGATAGGATCCGAGAAGCAACGCCTGAGTTGAGAAACGTGGAAGACATCGTGGACTCTGGAGAGATGCGGAGGTAGTTCCAACTGGTAGGCAACTTCTCCTCGTTTAGCGAGAATACGAAAAGGTCCAATGTAACGGGGAGCCAATTTGCCTTTGATACCGAAACGATGGGTTCCCTTCAGAGGAGTAACCCGAAGGTAAGCCTTCTCGTCAACCTCGAAAGTCATAGCCTTATGTTTTCGGTCATATTGACTCTTTTGACGAGATTGGGCTGTTTTCAACTTTTCACGAACGATGCGAACTTGCTCTTCTGCTTCCTGGATCATATCCGGGCCAAAGAATTGTCTTTCCCCGGTTTCTGACCAATTAAGGGGTGTTCCACAGCGTCGTCCATAGAGAACTTCAAAAGGGGCTTTACCCAAGCTAGACTGATAGCTGTTGTTATAAGCGAATTCGGCGAATGGAAGACATTTCTCCCATTCCATTCCGAATGAGATAACAGAGGCTCGAAGCATGTCTTCTAGAATCTGGTTGACGCGTTCTACTTGACCACTTGATTGAGGGTGAAAAGCGGTGCTAAAGGAAAGGCGGGTTCCCATAGCATTTTGGAAACTTTCCCAAAATCGAGAGGTGAAAAGACTTCCTCGATCCGAGTTAATTTCCAACGGAACACCATGGAGAGACACTATTCGGGAGATGTATAAGTCTGCTAACTGACTAGCAGTTGTACTCTCACGAACAGGTAAGAAATGGGCTACCTTGGAAAGACGATCGACAACGACGAAGATAGCATTATTCCCTCTCTTGGTCCTGGGAAAACCGGTGATGAAGTCCATACCAATTTTATCCCATTTCCATTCAGGAATAGCTAGGGGTTGAAGGGTGCTAGCAGGCCGTTGATGCTCTGCTTTTACACGACGGCAGACGTTGCAGTTAGCGATATACTGAGCAATTTCTCTCTTCATCCTAGTCCACCAGAACCTCTGGCGTAGGTCCTGATACATCTTAGTGCTACCGGGATGAATAGTGAGAGGAGATTCATGAGCCTCCTTAAGGATCAACTGCCGTAGATGCTGGTTCTTGGGAACCACTAAACGGTTCTCAAAGTACACAACACCATGATCATTTGTGGAGAAACATCTAGCACCTCCGCTAGCAATGTTCTCCTTGATCTTAGATATTCCCTTATCTCGCTTTTGGGCAGCGATGATTTGATCCGTAAGAGTAGGTTTCGCCACCAAGGTGGAAAGAAATCCTTGAGGAACAATGTGAAGGTTAAGCTTCCGAATTTCCTCATGGAGAAGCGGTTGACTTTGTTGTAACATCAGGTTGTTACAATAAGATTTACGACTTAGCGCATCAGCCATGACGTTGGCTTTCCCTGGGGTGTAAGTTATTCCTAAGCCGAAATCTGTGATCAACTCGACCCAACGTCTTTGCCTGAGATTCAAATCCGGTTGGGTGAAGATGTACTTCGGACTTTGGTGATCAGTGAATATTTCGCAACGATTACCGAGGAGGTAATGTCGCCAGGTTTTAAGTGCATAGACTACAGCTGCAAGCTCTAGATCATGAGTAGGATAATTCTCCTCATGTGGGTGCAATTGCCGTGAAGCGTAAGCAATTACGTGTCGATCTTGCATGAGAATACAGCCTAGTCCTTGTCGCGAGGCGTCGGAGTAGATAACAAAGTCCTTAGAGAAATCTGGCGGTACCAATACGGGAGCAGATGTCAGGCGTCTTTTCAGTTCCTGAAAGCTGTTCTCACATTGTGGAGTCCATTCGAACTTTTTATCTTTCTTGAGGAGTTCGGTTAGAGGTTTAGCAACTTTGGAGAAGTTCTCGACAAAGCAACGACAATAGCTCGCTAAGCCCAGAAAACTCCGAACTTGCTTGACCGATTCAGGTGGAGTCCAATTAAGGACAGTTTGAACTCGCTCAGGGTTAACAGCAATACCTTTACCAGATATTACATGACCCAGATAGGTCACTTCTGACAACCAAAATTCACATTTAGAAAATTTGGCATAAAGACGATGCTCTCGAAGTTTCTTCAACACTAGCCTTAGATGTTCGGCATGTTCTTCCTCGTTCTTGGAGTAGATGAGTATATCATCGAGGTAAACCACGACGAATTTATCCAAATACTCCATGAAGATTGAGTTCATTAACCGAGAAAAGGTGGCTGGAGCGTTGGTTAAACCGAAGGACATGACGGTGTACTCGTATTGGCCATAACGAGTAACAAAGGCCGTTTTAGGAATGTCCCCGTTCCTGATTTTGATTTGATGGTAGCCCAACCTCAAATCCATTTTGGAGAAGACTGAGGATCCAGCGAGCTGATCATACAGGTCGTTGATCCTGGGGAGCGGATATTTGTTCTTGATTGTGACCAAATTAACAGGTCGATAATCTACAACCATCCGGTCCGTACCATCCTTCTTCTTGACGAAGAGGACGGGGCAAGCCCACGGAGATGAACTAGGTCGGATGAAACCCTTTTTCAAGGACTCATCGAGTTGTTTCTTAAGCTCAGCTAGTTCTAGTGGTGCCATCTTATAGGGTCTTCTAGCAATCGGGACGGTTCCTAGAATGAGGTCTATTACAAACTCAACATCCCTGTCTGGTGGAACACCTGGCAATTCCTCTGGGAAGACATCCGAAAAGTCACGGACTACCGGAACGTCCTCAAGGTCTGGCAAAGGGCTGGCGTTAAGAGAATATAACTGTCGCTTGGCTATTCGGGTCAAGACATTGACTATCTTCCCCGAAGGATGGGTGATTTGAACAGTCCTAGAGAAGCAATCAATTTTGGCATGATGGGCTGACATCCAGTCCATACCCAAGATGATATTAATATCTGAAGATTTGAGAGCTATCAAAGATGCAAGGAAAACAAGTCTGTCGACTTGGATTTCATTTCCATGACTTACCCTGGAGGTTTGCCATCTAGAACCGGGAGTGGAAATTTCCATGGTAGAAGGCATGTCACAGAATGCGATGTTATGCAAGCGAGCATAGTTCTCGGATATAAATGAATGAGATGCTCCTGTATCGAAAAGAACAGATGCCGGGTGGCAATTAACAAGGAGCGTACCGAGAACGACGTTGGGATCCTCTTGAGCTTCTTCGGCAGAGATACAGTTGACATGGCCACGTGCAGCGGTGGCCGGCTTGGCGTAGAACACTTTCCCTATCGGCTTGCCACGGCCAACAGCTTTAGTAGATTGGTTGGGGTTGGTTTGGGGGCACTCGCGCATATAGTGGCCAGATTCCCCACACTTGAAACAAGTCACGAAACTGGTGCGTGGAGGAGCATTGTTGGTTGGACCACCATAGGGCTTGGCTGGTGCAAACTGTTGAACGGGGCGAGGCGCCTGGAAGGATGGCCTCGGTGTGAACCTGGGTGGCAGGGCAGTGTTAGGCACCCACACGCGGCGCTTCTGAGGACCAGCACCGGATGAGGAACCCACGTCACGGCCATGCTTGCGTGTTGCGTCATAATCAGTCTGACCAGTCTCAGCACTGATGGCCTTGTTAACAAGCTTCTGAAAAGATGTGCACTCATGCAGACGGAGGTCGCGGCGAAGCTCAGGACTAAGTCCCTTACGGAACCTTGCTTGCTTCTTGGCATCAGTAGAAACTTCCTCTGTTGCATATCGTGCGAGGTTACCGAACTCCCTGCTGTAAGCATCCACAGAGAGTCGGCCTTGAGTGAAACTGCAAAATTCCTCACGTTTACGGTCCATGAGACCCTCCGGAATGTGATGTTCACGGAAAGCCTCGCTGAATTCAGCCCAAGTAGTGACATGGTCCGCTGGGCGCATAGCTCCATAATTCTCCCACCATAGACTGGTGGGGCCTTCAAGATGATATGCAGCAAAGGTGACCTTGTCAGCCTCAGCTACTAGCGCGGAACGCAGTTTGTGAGAAATACTGCGAAGCCAGTCATCAGCGTCGAGAGGCTCGACGGAGTGGTGGAACGTGGGTGGATGTAACTTGATGAAATCACTGAGTGACACCAAGTTAGTCCTCTGATGGTGTGTTGTGTTCTGTTCGATACGCTCCAACAAACGGTTGGTCTCCCGCTTGTTTCTCTCGGCTTCCAGCATAACTTCGGCTAGGGAAGGAGGGTGAGGCAAGTTTGCATTCCTGACTTCACTGCCTTCGGCCTGCTCTTGGGAAGCAGGGTTATTGCGCGTGTTGACCATCCTAGGTAAACAAGACAATGATTTAGTCAGAATGATAAGATTCCGACATAGAATACAGAATGTAAGGAATAACTCGGAATGCAAGATGATCATCCGTATGACATGGTAGATACAGAAACTGCTTCTTTTATTCCATCGTCATACACACCATACAAGGTTTAGTACAAGACCAAACAAGGTACTATTATGGTGAAAAGAGGATTACATCTCATCGGAGGCATCCCAAGCTCCTATACATTATTTTTCTACACCTCCGGAAGGCGGTACAAACTAGATCATATCCCACGAGTCACGCAGGATGATAGACGACACAGCTAGTACAAACTAGTGATACTACCACTAACTCAGACCGATCCGTAGTAGTCCTCGTAGAAGTCACCTCCATAGCTTGGAAATACCCTTGTGCTCCCGGAAGTGATGCTGGCATATACCGGAAATCAGAGTCCCGAAATAGGCCAGTCCTGACTCGCATGATGGTCATCATAGAGTAGGCGGCATCCTGCACAGCCATCTCAATAGTAACCCCGAGTCCATAGGAGCAGTGAAGGGGCTCGGTGGATCCAGGATAAGATGGAAATATCCTGACAGTGCAAAGATACTGGCTTTGATTAAAGTCTCGAAATTGCTCTTCGACTGTGTACTCAGGATACCAACGGTATCCAGCCTCAGTCATTACCCTGACCAACATGGCAGTATGGCCGGGTACATCTAGGCATCGAGTCAGGCGAACCACTTGATTGAGGTCGCGAGTGGCCATCTGAAAGCACAACCATAATGCAAAGGCATTAGAATTTCTAGCAAAATTTCGACAGCATAACGGCTGTAAATGCTCAAAAAGGATTTTGAGACATTTGACAAAGGATTTCATACACACTCAACAACATCATATCAAAGTTCTGGGTCCATCCTAGCAACATAATGTGGTAGTAGAACTGAACTAGGCTTGTATCCATCAACCCTATAAGGTACTACTGATTAGTAACACGTGAACCTGATAGAGAGAAAAGATCCTAATTCCTTAACCCCCGGTGGAAGAATAGACTTACTCAGATCAGAATGTCATAAGATAAAGGAGTAAAAGAGCCTTACGTTCCAACCCACAAACAATTCCCCTACATATAACTAAAGAATTTCTAGACTCAACATCGACCAGTTTGGCTTGGAGAACCTACAGGCAGTCCGGCTCTGATGCCAACGCTGTCAGGACCCCGACTCAATGTCACATCGATCTAGCCTGTAACACCTCATATCACTTTGCGGCCTCACGCATGGTATCCCCACGGGTGTCGCCTTACCTTTTCCCGGGACCGTTTGCGCCTTTTGGCTCACGTATATGATAGTGTCGCTAGCATCCATATGATAAGGAGCCCGGGCTGACATTACTAGTCGTAAACCCAAAGTGGCATAGACTTACAGGGACAGGCATCCATGACCCAGCATCGAACGTGTCGGTCATCAGCAAGTTGGTCCGGGCTGTAGCACTGGGCTAGCAGGACTCCGGTAAACCGGGCTGTAGCGGGCTAATAGGACTCCGGTACTCAATGCGTGACATTTCCCCGAAGGGACAGACACAGGAACGAAGAAGGACACATGCCGGCCAGCCTAAGTGTTCGAGAGCAGTAGCAAGCTACCATGGCTCAGTGGTAACACTAGGAGACATTTCCCGGTAAGAGAGGCTACTAAAGATAAACAACTAGATAGTCAGATCCCACACATACCAAGCATTTCAATCATACACACAATATGCTCGATATGTGTAAATACAACAAGGCATCACAACATGACTCTATGACACAAGTACTTTATTTAAGGCTTAGAGAGCCATACATAACATACACATAAGTACGGGTCACACGACCCAGCATTCAAGTCATACAGTCATACAAACCAGCAGCGGAAGTAACTTGTCTGAGTAAAGACAACTAGTAAAATAAAAGAGGCTTGGAAAGCCTAGCTATACTACATGGTCCTTCACAAGCTCAGGATCACCACCTGGGCCTTAGCCTACTCATTGATGTCAACGTCTACGAAGAACCCATCAGAAGGGGTTGCAGCGTCTTCTGTAAAAATGTAAATTATAGCAACATGAGTACAAAGGTACTCAGCAAGACTTACATCAAATCCTACATACATGCACATTATCAAGAAGGGTTGGTGGAGTTATTGCAGCAAGCCAGCTTTGACTCTTGGCTAGGCTATCCTACGAGACTCCAACTTGAAATGGTTTTGCGCACACGAGTCCACTACTCACCACTTCAATACACTACCGAGGATCCACCTCCGTCTTCCTACGGAAGAGCCATCCTCGGCACTCACACTTATCTTGAGGCTTTTAGTAGTTTCCATTTACTTGTCTATGAACTGTATAGGCAACCAAGTAGTCCTTTACCGCGGACGCGGCTATTCGAATAGATCATGATAACCCTGCAGGGGTGTACTTCTTCATACACGCTCTCACCACTTACCGTCGTTTACACGACATGTACTCGGCAACCTTCAAGCGGAAGCCCAACGTGGGTGTCGGCCACGACCTACCTAATCACCTAAGTCTCTAATCCAGGTTTATCGCCTATCCAGGTTCCATCCGCAGGGAGTCCGGCCGAGGTTTCCCATACGGCCCCGAACGATGTGTACAGGGTTCCCGAGATACCTAACGGGTATTCGGTACACCGTGCCACGTACCTACCGCATCACAGCCCACCCCTACGGTCAGCGCTGTCCACGGCCTCCAGTAGGCTACAAACACCAGAAACTACTTGCAACTCCTGGACAGAGAACTAGGGTGAATAAGAAGCCGAGAGGGTCCATTGGTTTCGGGCCCAATGTATGGTAGTAGCTGATTCTTAAATCACACATACAGATCTCAGTGCTTAAGGTCGGCTTCAATGAAACAACCCACCATGTACTCCTACATGGCCTCTAATCGATATCTTTACCAAATCGTGTTCACCACATCACTCTCATTACCGACATGATCATTTCACTCTAGCCCATCACCCAGATGAACCAGACCTGACACGACTCTAAGCATAGCAGGCATAGCAAGGTAGGAACAACACATACATATGGCTCAATCAACTCCTACACATGCTAGTGGGTTTCATCTAGTTACTGTGGCAATGACAGGTCATGCAGAGGAAATGGGTTCAACTACCGTAGCACATAGCAGTTTGAAATGCGTTGCCTTAATGCAGTAAAAGAGAGCAGGAGCAAGAACATGGGATTGTATCGATATGATCAAATGGTTGGTTGCTTGCCTGATGGTTCGATGCACTGATATGGTTCTTCGCTAGGGTAATCACGGTACTCCTCGGAGGCAGAACCTGCCGCAAAGAACACCGATACACATCCATCACCAAACAATGTGCGACAATATGATGCATGCATGAAACATGGCAATATGAGTGTGTTGGGCTAATGCAACTAAGACCAGAAGGGTTTGAACCAATTTGAACCAAAGATTCAAATTTCAAACTCATACATGGCCCTTTAAAGTGTTTTATCTTGTTCTGCATTAAACATCAAGTTAGCTTGCTTAATCATGCATGAAAACAGTACAGATGGATAGATTGGATTTTTCTGATCATTTTTCATATATAACTTGTTTGATTTGGAGTTACAGATTAAAAGTTATGAATTTTTGAAGTTTAAACTATATTCTGGAATTTCCTATATTAGAATAAATCCAGAAATTAATTTATTGCGTCAGCCATGTGTCAGAATGACGTCAGGGTCAACGGAGACGTCCAGGTCAAACCTGACTGTGGGTCCAGGGTGTCAGGGTAATTAGTTTAGTTAAAGTTTAATTAAAACTAAACCTATTTAGTTAACAGGGCTGGGCCCCACCTGTCATTGACTCATCGGAGTCAACCAGGGCCCACCCGCGGTCAAAGCCAGGTCGGCTGCACCGGCGTTTAGCCGCCGGCGAGCCCGACGCGGCGGCGGAAGTGGTTTTGGCCGTTCCGGCAACCAAATGGGTCATGGAGGCCATCGGAGTGGAGCTGAGGAGGAGCCGCAGCTCTTGGTGGAGTCCGTTGGTGTCGGGGTGGCCGGAGTTGGCGCCGGCGATGACTTTGGCGGCCACCGGAGTTCGGCCGAAGGCGAACTTGATGCTAGAGGGGTCGGTGAGGTGCGGGGAGTAGTTGGTTAGGTGCTACGTGACGTGGTGAGCACGATGGACACCAAGTGGTGGCCGGAGGGTGACCGGGAGCACGTCGGCGACGAACTCCGCGGCGGTGGGTGTGGTTGAGCTCCGGGAGGTCACTACATAGCTCGGGGGCAAGAAAAGAAGGGAGGGGAAGATGGTTAAGCTCACAGGGAGTTCGATGAAACACTTGGTGCGGCCGGGGACGGGCCGGAGCGGCGGCGGCGTTGAAGGGGATCTTCGGTGACGGCGGTTCGGTCGAGGTCGATGCGGTGGACTCGGGCCTTGCGAGTGCTCGGGGCTCGGCTTGCTCGAAGGAGAGGAGGGTGGCGGAGCTCCTGGACACGGCGGCACGGCGTGGGGTTGACGGAGGGCGTGGCTACGGCGAGGGGGTGGCGGCGATGGCGTCGGCCATGGCGGGGGAACGCGAGAGAGAGGAGTTGGGGGAGAATGGAGGTGTCCTGGGGGTTCACGGCTCGACGTGGAGTTCATCCAGACAGCAACGAGGCGAGGAGGTGAAGCAGGGCGACGGCCAGCTGCGTGGCGCATGCTGCGGCCGCCGTCGGGCACCTGCCTGCCTGCCTGGCCGGCAAGCAGCTCGCTGGCGCGGCGCTGGGCTGGGCCGACAGGTGGGCCGGGTGCTAGGCGCCAGGTAAGTTTCTGTTATTCCCTGTTTTCTGTTTTTTAATTCCTCTGCAACTTTGTTGAATTATTAAAAATACTTAGGCAACTCCTAAAATCACCAAACTACTCCTGGTCCATAGTTGGATTATTTCCAACATGAAACATTTTAGTTTGGAGATATTTGAGCATTTGAAATATTTTATATAATTTTAAATGCCCAAATTCAAATATCTATGATTTAATTCAAAGACCCTAAGATGGCCTAGGAAAATGTGCATCACTTCTGGCAGAGGTTCTGAACCAAGACAAAAATGATGGGCATTTTAGAAGGGCATTTCAGGTTCATTGAAAAAGTTTTTAGTAAACCCTAGTTGGTTTCAGAGGGGGCTGGGGGTTCTGTCATCCCCATTTCAGGTTTCTGATGAAAGAATAGACATGATGCAACATTCTAATGCATGAACTAGCTAGCGTGTGACAAAGAGACTCTCTATTATGAAGATCATGGTGCTACTTTGAAGCACGAGTGTACAAAAAGGATAGTAGCATTGTCCCTTCTCTCTTTTTCTCTCTTTTTTTCTTTTTTTCTTCTTCCCCCCCCCCCCTTTTTGGCCTTCCTTTTTTATTTGGCCTTTATTTTTTTATTTCCTCACATGGGACAATGTTCTAATAATGAAGATCATCACACTTCTATTTATTTACAACTCAAATATTAAATATGACTCTATATGTGTGCCTCCGCAGTGTACCGGGATATGCAATGAATCAAGAGTGACATGGATGAAAAAAGTATGAATGGTGGCTTTGCCACAAATACGATGTCAACTACATGATCATGCAAGGCAATATGACAATGATGGAGTGTGTCATAATAAACGGAACGGTGGGAAATTGCATGGCAATATATCTCGGGATGGCTATGGAAATGCCATAATAGGTAGGTATGGTGGTTGTTTTGAGGAAGGTAAATGGTGGGTTTATGGTACCGGCGAAAGTTGTGCGGTACTAGAGAGGCTTGCAATGGTGGAAGGGTGAGAGTGCGTATAATCCATGGACTCAACATTAGTCATAAAGAACTCACATACTTATTGCAAAAATCTACAAGTCATCAAAAACCAAGCACTACGCGCATGCTCCTAGGGGGATAGATTGGTAGGAAAATACCATCGCTCGTCCCCGACCGCCACTCATAAGGAAGACAATCAAAGAAATACCTCATGCTTCAAATTTGTTACACAACGCTTACCATACATGCATGATATGGGACTTGCAAACCTCAACACAAGTATTTATCAAATTCAAAATTACTCAACTAGCATGACTCAAATATCACCATCCTCATGTCCGAAAACAATCATCAAGTATCAAACTTCTCCTACTATTCAACGCACTTTATATGAAAGTTTTTATTATACCCATCTTGGATGCCCATCATATTAGGCTAATTTTATAAACAAAGTAAATTACCATGCTGTTCTAAAAGACTCGCAAAATAATATAAGTGAAGCATGAGAGATCAATAATTTCTATAAAATAAAACCACCACCGTGCTCTAAAAAGATATAAGTGAAGCACTAGAGCAAAATTGTATAGCTCAAAATATATAAGTGAAGCACATAGAGTGTTCTAGTAAATTCCGATTCATGCGTGTCTCTCCCAAAAGGTGTGTACAACAAGGATGATTGTGGTAAAAAATCAAAGAATCAAATCATACAAGACGCTCCAAGCAAAACACATATCATGTGATGAATAAAAATATAGCCTCAAGTAAAGTTACGATAGACGAAGACGAAAGAGGGGATGCCTTCCGGGGCATCCCAAAGCTTAGGCTTTTGGTTGTCCTTGAATTTTACTTTGGGGTGCCTTGGGCATCCCCAAGCCTAGGCTCTTTCCACTCCTTGTTCCAAAATCCATCAAATCTTTACCAAAAAATTGAAAACTTCACAACACAAAACTCAACAGAAAATCTCGCGAGCTACGTTAGTATAAGAAAATAAACCACCACTTTAAGGTATTGTAATTAACTCATTCTTTATTCAAATGGGTGTTAAACCTAATGTAGTCCAACTTCTCTATGGTTCATACCCCTCGATACTAGCCATAGATTCATCAAAATAAGCAAACAACACGCGAAAAACGGAATCTATCAAAAACAGAACAATCTGTAGCTATCTGCACGTTTCGAATACTTATGTTACTCCAAAAATTCTGAAAATTTAGGACGACCAGTAAATTTTGTATATTGATCTATTGAAGTTGGAATCGGTATTTTATCGCTCTCTGGTAAAAAATGAAAATTATTTTCGTGAGTGCATACTTTCTGTTTTTATCAGCAAAATCAAACAACAATCACCCAAGAAGACCCTAAAGGCTTTACTTAGCACAAACACTAACTAAAACATAAAAAACACAATCATAACAGAGGATAGACAAATTATTTATTACTAAACAGGAACAAAATGTAAAGAACAAAAATATAATTGGGTTGCCTCCCAACAAGCGCTATCGTTAAACACCCCTAGCTAGGCATAAAAGCAAGAATAGATCTAGGTATTTTCATGATAATGATAAGGCAAATCGTGAAAACTCATTTCGTACTCGCTACGTTCGAAAGCAAGTCTTCTTTGTGGCTGGAAAAAGTAATCTAAAGGACTAAATTTAATGGGACAAAAGTCCCCAAGATCATGCTCGGGAGGTATTGGTTCCTCCTTTAGCCCCTCATATTGCACAACCAATTCATAATTATAAGCATTGTTTTGGAAAAAAAGTCATGAGCCTTTATTCAAGAGAAAAACCTAACCCATTGTTCTGGATAGCAAAATTATCATTAAGTTCAAAAATCCTATCAACTAGAACATTGGTGGGAACCTTTTTTCTAAGGTTTTCATTAGAAGCAACATGATCTAAAGATCGTAAACGCATTATGTCTTCTTGATAAAAAAAGGATTGCTTCTATGGGGGGACGGCCGGCATCCACCCTATAATGCGCAAAAATTTCGTTGCCCACTTTTATTGTAAATCTGAACTCATGAGCTAAAAAGATGGTAGCTGCTCGCTTAACAGAAGAATGCTCAATATTGGAAAAATTCTAGAAAAATCCATTGTATGCAAGGATGCATGTGGATAAATTGTCTTTCAAGTTCAACCACGAGCAAAGATATAGCATACACAAGACTACTAGTTTTATGAAGAATAGACCCGCCCATAGTGGGCAAAGCACCGGCACAAGTAACGAAATCTTGAATAACTCCTTTTCCTATAATATTACCACTACCAATCCGAAACTTTTTAGTGTGTAAAATAGTATGTTCTTCATGCAGATTATTAAAAGCATCAAAGTTTCCCTCGTCGCTACTACTATCATTTCCAGTGATAACCTCCCCACTTTCAGACATGATGGAAACAAACCACACTAAGAATGAACACACAAGAGGCAAGCGAAAAGAGATGTACGGAAGAGGGCGAATAAAACGGGAAAGGTGAAGTGGGGTAGAGGAAAATGAGAGGCAAATGGAAAATAATGTAATGCGAGGGAGAAGAGTTTATGATGGGTACTTGGTATGTCTTGACTTGGCGTAGATCTCCCCGGCAACGGCGCCGGAAATCATTCTTGCTACCTCTTGAGCATGCGTTGGGTTTCCCTTGAAGAGGAAAGGGTGATGCAACAAAGTAGCGTAAGTATTTCCCTCAGTTTTTGAGAACTAAGGTATCAATCGAGTAGGAGACAATGCATAAGTCACCTAGTACCCGCACAAACAACAAACCTCGCAACCAACGCAATAAAGGGGTTGTCAATACCTTCACGGTCACTTGCGAAAGTGAGATCTGATAGAGATAGTAAGATAAATATTCTTGGTATTTTGTTGTATATATTGGAAAGTAAAGATTGTAAAATAGTAAATGAGGTGCGATAATAAAAGAGATGCAATATAATAAGAAAGAGACCTGGGGGCCATAGGTTTCACTAGTGGCTTCTCTCATGATAGCATGTATTACGGTGGGTGAACAAATTACTACGAGCAATTGATAGGAAAGTGCATAGTTATGAAGATATCTAAGGAAATGATCATGAATATAGGCATCATGTCCATGTCAAGTAGATCGAAACGATTCTGCATCTACTACTCTTACTCCCCATACCGATTGCTATCCAGCATGCATCTAGAATATTAAGTTCATAAGAACAGAGTGACGCATTAAGCAAGCTGAACTGATGTAGAGGGATAAAGTCAAGCAATATGATATATACTTTTTATCCTCGATGGCAACAATACAATATGTGCCTTGCTGCCCCTACTGTCACTTGGAAAGGACACCGCAAGATTGAACCCAAAGCTAAGCACTTCTCCCATTGCAAGAAAAATCAATCTAGTAGGCCAAACTAAACCCATAATTCAAAGAGACTTGCGAAGATATCAAATCATTCATATAAGAATTCAGAGAAGAACCAAACAATATTCATAGATAATCATGTTCATAAACCCACAATTCATTGGATCTCGGCAAACACTGGGCAATCAAAGATTAGATATCTAAGAACATCGAGGAGAACTTTGTAGTGAAGATCAAAGAGAGAGAAGAAGCCATCTAGCTAATAACTATGGACCTGAAGGTCTATGGTAAACTACTCACGCTTCATCGGAGAGACTATTATGTTGATGTGGAAGCCCTCCGTGATCGATTCCCCCTCCAGCAGATCGCTGGAAAAGGCCCCAAGATGGGTTCTCATGGGTATAGAAGGTTGCGGCGGTGGAAAAGTGGTTTCGTGGCTCCCCCTGATGTTTCTAAGGTATAAGGGTATATATAGGTGAAAGAAGTATGTCGGTGGAACTCCATGGGGCCCACGAGGGTGGGGCGTGCCTACCCTCTAGGCGCGCCCTCCTGCCTCGTGGCCGCCTCACAGAGTTCCAGACTTCCACTCCAAGTCTCCTGGTTTGCTTTGGGTCCAAGAAAGATCATCACGAAGGTTTCATTCCGTTTGGTATTCCTTTCTGTGAAACACTGAAATAGGCAAAAAAAACAGAAACTAGCACTGGGCCTCCGGTTAATATGTTAGTCCCAAAAATAATATAAACGAGCATAATAAAGCCCATTAAACATCCAAAATAGATAATATAATCAAAAATTATATTATAGATACGTTGGAGACGTATCACTATTCCATCTCTGCTGTAGTATGTTTTATAATTGTAGCACCATTCTTCTATATAAGGCATGGGAGGGGAAGACATCTATGTTAGAATATGAAGGGTTACAAACCAGGTCTTTGCAAAAGATCCAAACGCTAGGAGATAATAAACCAACTCCAGTTTTCATAGATACTGCTCCAGCATAGAGGAACCCAACTCCCACTGATTATAAGTAGATTCTAGTGGTGAAAGAACTAGTACGTTCCAGTCCAGCAAAAATATGTCAAATCCATTCTATGAAGGGTGTGCATATCCTCGCATCATGAAATTTTATAGCATTCTGATCATATTTTCTACATGTTTCTTACTCATCTCTCTTTTAGAAAATAAGGTTAAACGATAGAAGATTTCCTCCATTGGGATCATATTCGAGGAAGGTATCTTGCGGGAGTTCTTTGTGCTCCAATGCTGATGTAAGTACTTCTTGTATATCACTATATATTTACATCAGCATGTAGTTTGTTAATCAGCGTGAATCCTACCTTTATCTGATCTAAAATTAGTTGTAGAAAAATGTTAAAGGTGACAATGTTGATTTTTGAAAGAAAAACTACCTGATAGTTTTGCATACTAAGCTATATGAGTGTACTATCTCATATCATGCGCATTACTAAATTGTAGTGTTGCTCTGGTTGCCCATTCATTCATTGTGTCAATGTTTCTTTCGTATTACCTTACCTGACTGATGATAGTTGTGCCATATTGTGTTAATTTGGTGTAGGATGGTGTGGTGTGGTTGCCCAAATGTTCGTTGTGTCAATGTTGCTTTCCTATTATCTGACCTGGCCAATGATAGCAATGCTAGCGTGTTAATTTGGTGCAAGCTGCTGAAGATAAGAACACAAACTCTGAAAATAGCAAGGCAACCCCATTGTTTTGTTCCAATAAATCTAGGCCATGTAATATGGCAATCACTCTTGATTAATCTGTTCGGTTCCCCTCCAAATTGATGTTATGATGCAGTGGTCGAGACACTCTCCACTATCAATAATACAAGCCTACCAAAATCACCATCTGAATCTTTTCAATTTCCTCTATCTCGAGTGCAACAGAAAAATGTATGTTTGTGAACCAATTAATGGCTGAAGCAATGTTGGAAATGGTGGAGGACTCAGAGGTGCATATTCGTGCGCAACAACAACTGATTAATGTTTTCAGAGACAGTGTAGCAAAGCAGCAAGAACTTGCCCACATGCTTATGGGCATCATCTGCGCTGAGGTTGGAGATTGTGACATTGTAGATCGTTAGGTTCTATTCATTTATTTGCGCTGGCATCAATCTTTGATTGCCTAGTGGATGTGATTTCTTGTAATATATGCTGGATGTGCAGCTTTTGTCCCTGTATGCCATACCTTTGCTTGATCGGTTTTGGTCATGTGCATAATTGCTCATCGTAATGGGCTCAAATTATCTAATTGGGCCTAAAGACATGTACAAACTTTAGTGGGCCCATTAAGTTAATGGGCCGTTACCAGGCCGAAAGTTAACAGTCGGCCCTCTTACCTCCCAGGTTGTTAACAGGCTGACATCGAAGCAGGCAATAGGTGGGCCCATTTGATTTCACGGGCAGTTAATAGGCCGATACTAAGGTCGGGCTACTTATGGCCCAACTATACCGTGGGCCTTTAGCAGGCCGAAAGAGATAGCGGGCTCGTACCGGACCATGAAGAGCATGGGCCGCTAAGAGGCTGAAAGCCATGTCGTACTATAAATGGCCCAACTCTGTTGTGGGCCTTTAGCAGGCTGAAAGAGAAACCGGGCTGGTATTGGACCATGAAGAGCATGGGCCGTTAAAAGGCCAAAACTCAGGTCCGACTGCAAATGGCCCAACTCATTTATGGGCCATCAACAAGCTGAAAGACACATCGGGCCGGAAATTGGCTGAACACCTAAATGGGTCGCTAAAAGGCCGAAAGATGTACATCCTGAAAATTGGCCCATCCCTTGAATGTGCCGTTAACAAGCCGAAACCACATTGGGCCGATATTGAGCCCAAATATATAGTGGGCTGTTAACGAGCTCGAACTGACGATGGGCTGCAATGGTGTAAAATTGTTAACGGGCCGTTGATGGGCCAAATTGGCACATCTCATATGGGCCATGGGCTTAAATGGACCTGACACAAGTAGGCATTATATGGGCTGGCTTGCTAATTTTTACTAGCTCGACCTTTTCACTGAAATGGGCCACTGTTGGGCCATTCCATGTTTCAACCTATCATAGGCGCCTCCTGTCCAATGAGTGGATGACATCTGTGCCAACATGGAGCTGACACGTGGTCCCGTTGGCCAATGAGAATTTTACACGTGGAAAATCGGCATTGGTCCGGGCTGTTAATGGGTTATCGGATCCAAACCGGAACCCGATAGCTTAACGGCGACCCGTTACGGTGGATGCCACGTGTCGGTCACCCTTGACGAAAGCACTTCTATGACGCGTGATTTATCAGCATGGAAGTGGACACTTCCGTGATGATAATTTTGGTAATGTCATGGAACACTTCTATGATATGACTATCTTGATTCTGCCATAAAATGGTCATGGATGTACATGCATGATAGAAAACGTGACCAACTATGACAAACACGTATCATCATGGAAGTGTATTTTTTTTGTAGTGGAATCAGCCAAAGGTTTCCATTCACGTGCAATAAGACCAAAACTGCAGGACGGTAGGACGGGGGTCATCGATGAGCACACCACGGCGTCATGACCAGAGGCTTTGGCAGGCGAAGACCACTTTTGGATTTCGGGCTGTGCAGACCCTTGAGAGGTTCCTATTCTAGGGTGTGTGCGAAGAACTCAACTTCCCTAGTCTGCCTACTCGCTAATCTGACGGCCTAGCTCATTGAACTAGAAGGAAATGGGACACAATAGTTTACCCAGGTTTGGGCCACCTTGCGGTGTAAAACCCTACTCCTGCTTTATGGTGCATTGGCCTCGAGGGCTGAGGATGAACTAGTATAGTGGGAGAATGAACTCAGGAGGAGGCATGTTCTTGTGCTCGAGTGGGCTTGTGAGCTGGTGAGGATGGAATGGATCTGATCGGGTTCCGATCTCTCTCTATAGTGGTGGCTACGCCCTATTTATAGTGGCCTTCGTCCTCTTCCGGAATGAAGGCGGGAAGGGATCCCACAATAGCCAAATTTGAAGGGAGACAACTAGCACATGTTATCCTAACAAAAGTGGTGTTTGCCTGCAAAAAGCCTCTGGTCGTGATGCCATGGTGGGCTCGGCGATGACCTCCATCCCGTTGTCCTGGCAGTCTTGGTCTTGTTGCATGGGAATGGAAAACCGTTGGCTGATTCCTCGAGACTCCGCCCTGTGCTTGCCTCCTTAACACCAAAGAGGAAACTGTTGTCCTGCACCTGCTGGCGCCCGCCTGGCCTTGGTCGTCATGGCTCGCATCACCTGAACCTCGCGAGGGGAGGCATGCATAGGAATCTCCGTTCCTCAGGAGCCAGCCTGAGGAGGCCGCTCCTTCTGTAGGTCTTGGCGTCGTCCGCCTCGCAAGGCTTGGCCCCTCGCGAGGGTCTTGAGTTGTTGATGTTGAAGGTGGGTCGTACCAGGCCGTCGATGGAGCCGTGCTGTGGGTCGTAGGCAGGAAAGTCTGGGTACCCCCATTCCTAGAACGCCGACGGTAGCCCTCGGGCCCAAGGCGCACTCGAACTTGTCTTTGAGGCAAAGCCAAAGGGCAAGTGCAGAGCGCCGTGGGCCCTAACCACCCGCGACCTTGGTCGACGTGTGGCTCTTGATGGGACGTGGGCGTCTCCGCTTCCCCATGCTGCGTCGGCAATCATTCGACTTGACAAGAGCCTGCTGCATGCAGAGAAAGCTCATCATTGCGTGGGATCATGGAGGCCGGCGGTTGGCCTCCCTCGGGCTATAAATGGGGAGAGGGGCCGAGCCCCCTTGCTCATCTCTATCTCCTCATAGCCCACTCCTTCTTCTTCTTCTTCTTCTTCTTCTTCTTCTTCGTCTCTCCGTCTTGTCGTAGCATCCATGGCACCGATCAGGAGGTTCACCGCGGCGGAGAAGGTAAAATCCCCTCGAGAAGGGCCCAAGCCACTTCCGCCGAAGAAGAGGCTTGGGTGCCCTCGCGACACCGGCGAGGGGCAGGAGGTGACGCGCCCTTGGTACGAGCGACCTCCGCCTGGCTTCCTGGTCCCTCTGTACGCCCACATGCAGAGCCCTTGGCCGAGTGGCAGTGCCCAGCGCCGCCCGGCGCGGGATTATGGTGCACAGGCCATGGATGCGTGGCCAACCGGCTTACGGACCCACGGCGAGGGCACCTCACGCGAGTTCGTGGTGTGGGAGGCAATGCCTCCGTGCACTTTGATCCGGCTCCCGAGGTTCTTGGCCGAGGAGATGCCACCGAGGGGGGCACTCGAGCTATGGCTGTAACACGCCGGGTGCCGCAGCCTGGCCATGGAGGCGGGGGTCGAAGTTGTCCCCCAGGTGACATCTTTATGACCCGCGGATGGGGTGAGGTCGCCCACGCTTGCTGGCAGGAGGGAACCTTCATCATCCACTTTGAGTACGACGGTGCCTCCACGCTATTCTTCAAGGTCTTCAACAAGGACGGCCGACGCCTGGAGTGTTGCTCTGGGAGAGGCAGTCCACACGGCGCAACCACGGGTGAGGGAGTCCTGGATTAGGGGCTCCTCGGGTGTCCGGGCTATTTGATATGGGTCGGACTGATGGGCCGTAAAGATACAAGCAGAAGACTTCCGCTGTGTCTGGGTAGGGTATGCGTGGAAGGTGAGGATGCCATGTACTTAGGGTAGGGTCATAGGCCTGACCCAGACGCCCTACCTAAGGACACTGCCCTAGAGTCAAAGTCATTTGATGTACAACAGAAGATACCGACTAAAACCACCTTAGACTGCAAGCCACTTGACCAGCTATTCCACTTGGATACCAATATTCCACTCGACCAAGATAGAGTCACTTGACCGTATGAAGAATCACTCGGAGTACAGAAGATCTAAAGCCACCCTAGGATGGCAACGGTCGGGCGTTCACTCCATAGTCTTAAAGGTCATTAATAGTCATTATAGCATGTGTTACCAGTAACGCCCCTGTCTTAACTTACATTGAGCATGTGTTATTGAGGGCAGGAAAGGTCTAGCGCACTCTATATAAGCCACTCCCCTCCTCTGGCACAAGGTTTCTCACCCCCTATAACTCACACACATATTCCAGTCGACAAGCCTTAGGGCACCGAGACGTAGAGCTGTTACCTCCTCCGAGAGGGGCCTGAACTTGTAAAACTCGTGTGTACAACCTCACCGTAGCTAGGGCCTTGCCTCCTCCTCCGTACCCCCTATCCTTACTGTCAGACTTACTCCAACAAATTGGGGCCCACCATGGGGCAGGCGTCTTAGCAACTTCCTGCGAGGTTGCAGTTTTTCCGATCTCCACCAACATGGTTTCCGGCGGTGGTTTGGCTTTGGGCCATGAGATCCGTCTCGGCGCGCTCGTCTTCATCGCGGCCGACTCCTCCTGGCCCCAAGAAGCCCCCCTCAACGTCGAGGCCCTTCCCATCCGTGGAGTGGCGCATTTCCGCGCGACTGCCTGCGGTGTCCTCCTGCGGCAGTCATCGACCCATTACCGGTCGGCTCCCGCAACATCCACTCTCCTTGCGGTACGCCTCCGCAAGCAGTCCGGTCAGTCGCGGCTCCAGCAGTGGGTAAAGCACGCGGTGGCTCTCAAGTCGGCCACCCTTCAAGTTGTGGCTATCGAGCCCGACAAATCCCTCTAGGGACCATTCGACCTGTCAACTAGTACCGCGGACACTCTTTCCGAGTGCAGAAGCAGCGACCCTCCGGCGGAAGTCCTCATGGTCGACTCACCTCGCAACCCGCCTAGGTTTCGTCATGGAGGTGGCAGCGATGGCGACGGCGGCCCATCCCGTGGTCACGAAGAATATCACCATGAACCTCTCGCTTCGGAGCCAAGGGAATAGTTGCATCGTCGCAACATGGAGGCACTCCACACCCCCATCATTGTGGAAACCTCTGAGGCTCGGGCCTTGGAGGCTGCATGCCTGGCTACTTTAGCTAAGCGTGCATGTCTGGAAAATCTCCAAGACTCACTCGACGAACGTGCTCGTCGACAGTTCCCCGAATCCAGTCAATGGTCGCTGCAGTTGTTTACGCCTGAACCTCAGGTATACCGCACTCTGATCCAAAATCTTATAGCTACAACACGTATAGCAGAATCAATTCAGCCATCCCGTTCAGAAGCAGGCAGAGGTTTGATCCAGATCCGAGCACTGCTTCGGGCGGCGGGGGAACAAAACTAGGTTGTTTCTCAGTTGCTCAACATGATCCATAGCAGATCCGTGGTTGTAGACATGGTTCAGTCAACACATAGCCCAAGATCACCTCTGCGGCATGACGATCATGGTCGCCGCCAGGACCAGTACCTGGGGTGAGGCCATGGGACGTATGTTCATCGATACGCCTGTGATGATCACCGTCGAGTGCCTTCGCCACCTCCGAGGGGAGAATTGTACGCGCCCCGGCGGTATTATGACAGGCGTCCGTATGGTGATGTGCGGAGTGCTCTAGTCAACCCAAGAGAGCCTGGGTTTGACGCGAGTTCACTCCTTGTACAAGGTTTGGTCGACAGAGGTTGGGCACACAGAGAAGGACAAGACAGAGACCCTCCAATTGGAAACAGAGCTTTTATTTCTGGGCCTGAATGTTTCAGTAGAGCCATCCAACCTACTAAGTTTCCCCCCAACTTCAGGTTGGCGACGGGCGTGAGTAAGTTCACAAGTGAGTCGATGCCCGACACATGGCTGGAAGATTACCGAGCGGCTGTGCAGATTGGTGGAGGCAATGATGATGTAGCCATGAAGCACCTCCCACTGATGCTTGAGGGTTCGGCCAGAGCTTAGCTTAATTAGCTGGCTCTTGGAAGTATCTTTTGTTGGGAAGAGTTAGCTCGAGTGTTTATCAAAACATTCGAGGGCACTTGCAAGCAACCTGCTGAATTGTAGCACTATGTTCAGAAGTAGAATGAGACTTTAAGAGACTTCATCCAGAGAGGGACTACCCTTCATCACACTGTAGAAAATGTGTTAGAGCACGAGGCAGTTTGTGCCCTCAAAGAGGGTGTACGGTACAAAGAGCTCAACCTGAAATTCGGTCGGCCCGGTGACATGTCTCTTGCCCGAATGATGGAAATAGCCACTCGGTACGCTAACGGTGAAGAGGAAGATCGACTCCGCAGTGGCAAGGGAAAATCAGTTGCCCAAGACACCAGAGGTAGAAATTCCGATCGAAAGCAGAAGCGCAAGGCTGAAGTTGCAGGTCCCGCCGAGGCTGCTGTTTTGAATCAAAGAAAATTCAAAGGAAAACCTAAGGGGTAGTGGGTGCCCAAGAAGGTGAAGTATCAGGCCAGTAACAACGTCCTCGATTTACTGTGTCACATACACACGAAAAAAGATGAAGAGGGTAACTTGATTCTACCCAAGCATACCACTCGACAATGTCGGCTCCTGATTCAGCAGTTCAGAGAGGGTCAGCCCCCAGAGAAGGACTCTGATAAGGAGGAAGAAAAGGAAGATGATGATGGTTACCCCAATGTGAATGCTACTTTGGTGATTTTTAGTGACTTAGAGAGAAAAGTCGACTGAAAGTTAACAATAGAGAAGTGAACATGGTCGCTCTGGCAACCACAACATATTTGAAGTGGTAAAAACTCCGATTACATTCGACTAGTCTAATCACCCAGCGCACGTTGCTACCCCTGGGCGGCAAGCATTGGTGGTCAACCCAATCGTTGGGGGCACCCGACTGACCAAGGTTGTAATGGATGGTGGCAGTGGATTAAACATTCTGTATGCTGAGACCCTCCGGGGGATGGGCATTCTGATGTCCAAGCTCAGTGAGAGCAACATGCGGTTCCATGGAGTCATCTCAGGAAACAAAGTAGATTCACTCGGTTAGATCACCCTTGATGTGGTTTTTGGTGATTCAAAGAACTATCGGAAGGATAAGTTGACGTTTGAGGTGGTAGATTTCCATAGTGCATATCATGCAATTCTGGGCAGAACCGCATATGCTCATTTCATGGCTTGACCATGGTAAGTATATCTTAAGTTGAAGATGCCAGGGCCAGAGGAGTGATCACGGTCACTAGGAATCGACAGAGAGCATATGAATGTCTTAAAAAATTCTCAAAGATTGCTGACGAGCAGATGGCAGCAGTAGAGATGGAAGAATATAAGAAGAATGCAGATCTGAGTGATTTGTTGTGAACTAAGAAGCCTGCTCCAGAGTTTGCATTTCAGTCGGCTGGAGAAACAAAGTCAGTCAACATTCACCGAAAGACCCCAATGCTGCTCCGACTCACATCTCAACAACACTCGACAGTAAATAGGACGAAGTGCTCATCCAGTTCCTCCGTGAGAACTGGGACATCTTCGCACGGAAACCATCTAACATGCCGGGTGTACCTAGGGGACTGGCTGAGCGCCGTTTGTGGGTCGACCCGAAAGCAAAACCTGCCAAGGAACACCTTCATCGGTCTACCGTGGATAAGAGGAAGGCAATTGGCGAAGAGGTGGCTTGGCTCCTGGCAGCTAAGTTCATCCGTGAGATATACAACTCCGAGTGGCTCGCCAATGTCGTCATGGTCCCGAAGAAAGGTGATTCACTTCGTATGTGTCTCGATTTCAAGCACGTGAATCGGTCCTGCCCGAAAGATCACTTCCCTCTCCCCCGCATAGACCAGATTGTTAACTCAACTGCGGGGTGTGAGCGTCTATCCTTTTTGGACGCGTATTCCGGGTACCATTAGATCCGACTGTATGGACCCAATGAGATAAAAACGGCCCTCATCACCCCATCTGGGTGTTTTTGCTATATCATCGTGCCTTTTGGTCTCAAGAATGCTAGCACCATGTTCATGCGCATGATTCAGAAGTGCTTGCTCACTCAAATCAGTCAGAACATGGAAGCCTACATGGATGATATTATGGTCAAGTCACGTAAAGGTTCCGACCTGCTGACTGGCCTCCCTGAAACATTTACCAACCTAAGAAGATATGATATTAAGCTCAATCCATCGACGTGCACATTTAGAGTCCTAGGCGGAAAGCTACTCCATTTTCTTGTTTCCGAATGAGGGATCCACGCAAACCCAGAAGAGATTGGAGCAATTCTCCGAATGAAATGCCATGTGCGTGTGCATGATGTGTAGAAGCTTACTGGTTGTTTGGCTGCATTGAGCCGATTCATTTCTCGTCTTGGTGAAAAGGCATTGCCTCTTTACTGACTAATGAAGAAGTCTGACAATTTTGAGTGGACTCCCGAAGCCGAAGCAGCGTTTGTAGAGCTCAAAGCCCTGCTTTCCACCTAGCCGATGCTTGCTGCCCCAGTCAACACTGAGCCTCTGTTATTATATATCGTAGCCACTGGAAAAGTTGTCAATACAGTGCTCATAGTCGAGCAGGAACAAGAAGGCAAAGCCTACAAATTACAATGCCCAGTGTACTATATTTCTGGAGTCTTGACTCCGTCCAAACAAAGGTATCCGCATTACCAGAAGCTTGTCTATGGGATTTATTTGACCATGAAGAAAGTTGCACATTACTTCGCGGACCACTCGATTCCAGTCATCAGCGACGCTCCATTATCGAAAATTCTGAACAATCGAGATGCAACCGGTCGAGTGGACAAATGGGCGATTGAACTCCTTCCCTTGGATATCAAGTTCGAAGCAAATAAAGCAATCAAGTCTCGGGCAATAGAAGATTTTCTGGCCGAGTGGATCGAGCAGCAGCACCCAACTCAAGTTCACTCGGAACTTTGGACTATGTTCTTCGATGGGTCCAAGATGTTGAACGGATCTGGTGCTGGAGTGGTCCTGGTGTCCCCAAGAGGCGATAAGCTCATTTATGTCCTCCAGATTCACTTCTAATCTTCGAATAATAAAGTTGAGGATGAAGAACTCCTTTATGGGTTGCATATGGCCATCTCACTCGGCGTCGTCGCCTGATGGTCTACGGCGACTCGGATTTGGTGGTCAATCGCGTAATGAAGGAGTGGGACATCAGGAGCCCTGCCATGATTGCTTACTACAATGCAGTGAGAAAACTAGAGAAGAAGTTTGAAGGGTTGGAGCTCCACCACATACCCTGACTCAAGAATCAAGCAGTTGATGATCTGGCAAATATAGGCTCCACTCGGAAGTCTATTCCCAGTAATGTGTTCTTGGAGCATCTTCATACCCCATCTGTCCAAGAAAACCCTTTACAGTAGAGCCCCCGCAACGAAATAAGTTCAACCAATCCGACTGAGATTGAAGTTCCAACAATAGTCGACTTGATCATGGAGGTTTTAGTGATCACCCCCGACTGGACAGTGCCATATATTCCATATCTGCTCAGGCAGGAGATCCCAGAGCATGAAGATGATGCCCGCCAGATTATCTGTAGATCCAAAGCCTTCACGATGATAAGTGGGAAACTTTACAGAGAAAGTGTTACCGGAGTAGCTCGACATTGCATCTCTCTAGAAGAAGGTCGATTGATCTTAAATGAGATCCACTCGGGGACCTGTGGTCACCACGTGTCCTCTTAGACCATCGTGGCCAAAGCATACCGAGCGGGATTCTACTGGCCGCGAGCAAATGAGATGGCTAAAGACATAGTCGACAAGTGCGAAGGCTGCTAGTTTTACTCAAACTTGTCTCACAAGCTTGCATCTGCCTTGAAGACTATTCCACTCGTCTGGCCTTTTGCAGTTCGAGGCTTGGACATGTTTGGACCTTTCAAGACTGGCAGAAGCGGTTTCACGCATTTACTCGTAGCAGTCGACAAGTTCACCAAGTGGATCGAAGCCAAGCCTATCAAGAATCCTGACTCAAGCACTGCCATTAGTTTCATCAGAGAGATGATATTCCGATATGGAGTTCCTCACAACATTATCACAGATAACGGCTCCAACTTTGATTCTGATGAGTTCAGAGCATTCTGCACTTCCCAAGGCATTCGGGTCGATTACGCATCCGTTGCGCACCCGAAGTCGAATGGGCAGGCGGAAAGAACGAATGGCTTGATCCTACAAGGGTTGAAACCCGATTGATGCACGACCTCAAGCATGTAGTTGGATCTTGGGTTACTGAGTTGCCATCTATCCTATGGGGATTGAGAACGACTCCCAATCGGTTGACTGATCGAACCCCTTTCTTCATGGTATATGGTGCTGAAAATGTGCTTCCGAGTGATTTGCTGCACAATGCCCCCCGAGTGGAACTCTTCTCAGAAGCTGAAGCAGAATAGGCATGTTAGGACGCAGAGGCTACGCATTTCAGGAAGGAGACCTTGTGGTCCGAGTGCACTAGAAATGGCATCACAACCTCGCTCCGGCCTGGGAAGGGCCTTTCATCATCACCAAGGTGCTCCACAACGGGGCGTATCACCTCTACAACATAGCCAAGAAAGAAGACGAGCCATGCTCATGGAATGCAGATCTTCTCCACCGTTTTTATACCAAAACACTCGGATCGACGAGTTGTAATAAGAATCATTTAGTTTGCTTATCAAAGAGATGATCTTTGCAATATCTTAAATGATTGTTTTCACATAAGCATGTGTGTTCAAATCCCCGAGTGGGTGGCTTAGCAGGGAACCCAATTCGCATAAGTTTCAAAAAACAATCCGAGCGAAGAGAAACCCTCTCACTCGGGGGCTTAGCCGTGAACCCGATTCGCCTAAGTTTCAAAAAGGGACAATTGCATTTTTACCCCTAGTTGGTTCCTACCCACGGGTTTTGCCCTTACTTTTCGAGCTTGCTCAGTTTTGCCCTTATTTTTTCCATCGAGGTCCCTCGAATGCCCTTTGACCATTTGACCAAAACTTTGAAAATTCATAACTAATTCACATGAACTCAGAAAAATGCAAATAAGATATTAAAATGTTCAGATAAACATTACCTTTATGGGCATATCATTTGCATTCAGGACAAAAGCATCGTTTAAACTACCCGAGGTAATTAATGTTATTAACATTATTAAAAATAAATAGGTAAAAACAATATTGTTTCCGTGAATAAAAATTATATACAAATGTAGGTGATGTTTTCTGAACATCCTGATACCTTATTTGCATTTTCCTGAGTTCGTACCAACTTGTTATGAAGTTTCCAAATAATGGTCAAAGTCGTTAGAACATTCATAACAAGTTGATACAAACTCTGAAAAATGCAAATAAGTTATCAGGATGTTCAGAAAACATCACCTACATTTGCATGTAATTTTTATTCATGAAAAAAATATTGTTTATACCTATTTATTTTTAATAATGTTAATAACACTAATTACCTCGGGTAATTTAAATGATGCTTTTGTCTTGAATGCAAATGATATGCCCATAAAGGTAATGTTTATCTGAACATTTTGATATCTTATTTGCATTTTTCTGAGTTCATATGAATTAGTTATGAATTTTCAAAGTTTTGGTCAAACAGTCAAAGGGCATTCGAGGGATCTCGACAGAAAAAGTAAGGGCAAAACTGAGCAAGCTCGAAAAGTAAGGGCAAAACCCGTGGGTAGGAACCAACTAGGGGTAAAAATGTAATTGTCCCTTTCAAAAATATTCCGAGTGAAGAGCAACCCTCTCACTCGGGGGCTTAGCTGCGATCCCGTACTCGCCTAAGTTTCAAATAAACACTCCGAGTGAAGAGCAACCCTCTCACTCGGGGGCTTAGCTGCGATCTCGTACTCGCCTAATTTTCAAAAAACACTCCGAGTGAAGAGCAACCCTCTCACTCGGGGGCTTAGCAGTGATCCCTTACTCGCCTAAGTTTCAAAAAACACTCCGAATGAAGAGCAACCCTCACACTCGGGGGCTTAGCTGCAATCCCGTGCTTGCCTTAGTTTCAAAAAACACTTCGAGTGAAGAGCAACCCTCTCACTCAGGGGCATAGCCATGATCTCTTACTCGCCTAAGTTTCAAAAAACACTCCGAATAAAGAGCAACCCTCACACTCGGGGGCTTAGCTGTGATCCCGTACTCACCTAAGTTTCATAAAACACTCTGAGTGATGAGCAACCCTCACACTCGGGGGCGTAGCCGCGAACCCGATTCACCTAAGATTCAAAAATATCCCGAGTGAAGAGCAACCCTCACACTCGGGGGCTTAGTAGCGATCACGTACTCGCCTAACTTTCAAAAAACACTCCGAGTGAAGAGCAACCCTCTCACTCAGGGGCTTAGACGTGATCCCACACTCGCCTAAGTTTCAAAAACACTCCGAGTGAATAGCAACCCTCTTACTCGAGGACTTAGCGGTGATCCCATATTCGCCTAAGTTATTAAACATGCTCCGAGTGTAGAGCCACCCTCTCATTCGGAGGCTGGACCACACACTCTGAGTTGCGCCACAAGTACAATGTCTGGTTGCACTTTGAGCTGCACCACAAGTACAATGTCTGGTTGTACTCTGAGTTGCACCACAAGTACAACGTCTCATTGCACTCTGGGTTGCTCAACAAGTACAACGCCTGGTTGCACTCTGAGTTGCGCCACAAATACAACATATGGTTCCACTCCGAGCTGTGCCACAAGCACAACGTATGGTTGCACTCAGAGCTACGCCATAAGTAGTGCGTCTATTCCGAGTGAAGAGCGATCCTCTCACTCAGAGATTCAGCTGCTATTCTAAATTCACCCTGAAAGTGCAATCATGCCCTTAATCTTATTTTGATATTGATGACAACATGCACACTTGGGACTAATCATGTTTAGCAAGTATATCTCAGGATTATGTCTCAAGGGCCATGTGTGGATCATAACTACGGATATATATGTATATATATATATATATATATATATATATATATATATCACTCAAGAACGGAGATACAAGACAAAAGCTTTAGCCCTTTTTCAGTATGTTCTTGAGTATAGCGATCCCGCACTATTAAGAGGGGATAGTTGGATTTCGTGAAAGACTTTCTCAAAACCCACAAAATATCCTCTCACAACATCTCCATTTCATCTCTAATTCTTCCTCTACCTTGTGCACAAAAACTGGTATGATTCTAAGCTAGTAGGTTTAGCTATCATCGGACGTGCGGAAGTCTACGGACGTCCGACCTCTCACAGCCAACCAGACATCCGGCTGTCCCCGGTTGTCCGGTGCATCTTCATAGAATATAAAATAGTGGAAATCCTGTCTCACCAGACGACCGGTCACCGGACGACCGTTCTTCTCCGGATGTCCGGTACTGCCCCAACAGAATATGTATTAGCGGATTTCTGACCTCACCAGACGTCCGGCCACCGGACAACCGACGCCTTTCAGACGTCCGCTGGTTATGCGCCTCATGCTTCTTCTGTGGCCTGGTAGGTTTTCCAGCGACCGGACGACCGGCGGCCGGCCGGACATCCGGTCCAATCTGAGTCACTGAACGTCCGGTACTCACCGGACATCCGACAGCTCCAGTACACTGTGTGGCTCAATGGTTAGTTTTACACTATCACTATATATGGCTTCCTCCCTCCCATGTGATAAGGTTGACCATTCACTTTGAGCTTTTTAAGAACACATCTCACTCCCTCTCTAGATTCCCTACACCAAATCCTAGATCCCCAAGGGATTTGGGAACATTTGAGAGAAGTTCTCCAATCAAGTGATAGATCCACTCCTTCCCCTTCTTCTCACCAAAGGAATTCGTGATTTCAGCAAGTTCATGAGAATTTCCCAACGTTCTTGTTACTCTTGAAGGTTGGAGACTCGTAGGCGGTAGGAGTCTTTCAGAGAGGAATCGACCATTGTGATTACCCCCGGAAAAGTTTGTGAGGATTTGGAGACCACCCCAAGGTCTATCACTAGTGGTTGAGAAACGCCTCCATGGTGTTGTCTCAAAGGGAGAATAGGGTGAGCCTTCATGGCATTGGTGTGCCTTCATGGTAACATCCACCTCTCTAACGGTGACGTAGCTTCCCTCCAAGGAAGTTAACATCGGCATACATCCTCGTCTCCCGAAGTTGTGGTTATTCCTAACCCTAACTCTCTACTTGTGGTTACTTGTCTCTTAGCACTTACTTATATCATATTGTGCTTTCTTACTCACATACTTGTGTTACTTGTTTATCTCGCTTAGCACTTAACATCTTACTTGAAATTGTTAGGCTCACTTTCATACTCCACATTATTGCCTAAAATTGTTAAGTAATAAGTAAAATTTGTAATTGTACCTATTGACCCCACTCTAGGTCCATCTCAATGCTTTCATTTGGTATCAGAGCCTCGTGCTCTATTCTTATGGCTTAACCGCCCTAGAGCGAGATGAATCCGGTGGGACTCCCCTTGCTGCAGATCCAAAGAATACGGGCGCAGCTTCCACGCAAGCCAAGTCCTTCACTTCAGAGGATCTGGAACGAGCTCTTGCTAAGAAAAAGGAGGAGCATGATGGTTCTCTTGAGGCCTTGTTCCAAATGAGGATAGCCACAATAAACACAATGTTTGCACCACTTTCTGGTGGTGCGGCCTCGAGGCCAGCTGTGCCTACTCCTTCACTCGGCCAACAACCTCCAAGAAATGAACACTCTAGTGTTCCTTGGCTTTATGCAAGACCTCAAATAGATACACCTAGGTATAAACCTCAAGGCAAACCTCCTTTACTTGATGACACTATCGATTTTGCTTTGTGCAGAGTTGCTATGGAGGATCATCTTCGATATGGAAATGAACAGATGTTGGAGATCTTGGAGTATGGCCACTGTCGGCGTCCTGGGAACGGGGGTACCCAGACTTGCCTGCCTGCGGCCCAGGGCATGGCTCCGCGAGTGGCCTCCTACGACCCATCTTCATCAACCAACACTCAAGACCCTCGCGAGGGGCCAAGCCTCATGAGGCTGACAACAAAATACTTCCTCAGGGGTAGCCTCACTAGGCTGGCTCGCGAGGCGCGGAGAGATCAAGGCAAGGGGCACCTTGTTAGGTTCCGTGATGTGAGCCATGACGATCAAGGCCAGGCGGGCACCAGTGGGCGCAGAATGCCAGTTTCCTCTTCGGTGCTAAAGAAGCAGGCGCAAGCGAGGAGTCCCTAGGTGTCAGGCAAAGGTTTCCATATCAGTGCAACGAGACCAAGACCAGCAGGACGGCAAGACGGAGGTCATCATGCAGCCCACGACGGCATCACTGCTAGAGCCTTTGGCAGGCGAAGACCACCTTTTGTCAGGATAACTTGTACTCGTTGTCCCCCTTCAACCGGGCCGTTGTGGGATCCCTTCCCGCCTAATATTTTGGAAGAGGACCCGGGCCTCTATAAATAGGGCTAGCCACTACCATAGTCAAGGAGAGGCTCATCTAGAGACGGGAGGATTCAGATCATCCCCAACCACACAAGCTCATCGAGCTCAAGAATACCTCTCCTCAGGAGGTTGTTCTTCCCTTGTACTTGTTCATCCCCAGCCTACAAGGCAATCCACCACACCATACTGGAGTAGGGTATTACACCGCAACGGTGGCCTGAACCAGTATAAACTCTTATGTCCTTTGATCCTTTGGTTCGGCGAGCTAGGCTTTGAGATCGTAGCAAGGGTGTGACATAGGGGGGAGAGATCTTCGTGTGCACCCCAGTGTTCGAACCACAAGGGTTTGCCGAAACCCATAATCTGACATTTGGCATGACAGGTAGGGGTGTGCTGAAGCTTTCCCTTTGTCGATCCATGTTTCGCAGCTCCATCGCATCCATGTCAAACGCTCGCCGAGCCCATGCTGAGCGCCACGCCGCCCTTGCCGCCCACGTGGCCCAAACGGAGCCCGTTAGCGGACCTCCCCGCCATTCTCCATCACCTGTTGCGAACGCTGCCACCGGCCCGGCAGTGAATGAGCAGCAGGTTTCATCGCTAGACCCCTCTGTGCGGCGGGACGGCCGCACCGCCACCTCATCGCTGACTCCGACCGGCTCGTCGTCCCATGCTCGTCGCGTGCCCATGGATGCGCAGGCCGTGTTGCTCATGATACGCGAGCTCCTGCGTTACTGCCAGGTTGACGACCTCTACGAAGACTGGCTGGACCGCATCGCCAAGTTCGCCAGCACCGCTGGGTGCTCCCCTTCACCATCCCTCTCGCTACCTCACCCACCTCCAGTCACGGGGGACGTAGCTCACAGAGCGCCTCCGCCGCCCCTGCATCAAGACGGTGATCTTGTGCCGAGACGCGCAGCCCACGGAGCGCCCCCGCCTCCTATGCACCAAGACAGTGTCCTCGCCCCAAGATGCGTGGTCCTGCAGCGTGATCTGCCACGCCGTGTGCCCGCGCATGAAGAAAGAAGCTGCCAGGAGGTCCCTCAAGCGCAAGAAAATGCTCCCGCACTCCCCGCACCACCACGTCAAGACTGCGCGCCACCTGTCGTGGCGGTACGTGGGTGCCAAGACCAGATTCCACCGCCACGATTGGCTCCGGTGACTTCTTACCGTCGTTTGGCCAGGCAAGTTCAAGCCACATCTGCCTCCATGCTATGACGGCACCCCCGACCCTGCAGAGTTCCTGCAACACTACGAGCTGAGCATCGAGGCAGCCAACCCATGGAATTTTCATGGTGAACTGGTTTCCCATGGCTCTCAAGGATGGCGCTCGCTCATGGCTCCTGAACCTGCCCGCGAGATCGATCTCCTCCTGGGGCGAGATGCGCGAGCGTTTTGTCGCGAACTTCTAGGGTACTCGCGACCGCCCACCAGCCGCACGCGACTTGTGGCGCATCAAGCAGCGACCGGGGGAAACCCTGCAAAAATACAACCAGCGTATCAACATCGTCCGCCTCAAGATCCCCAAGGTGACGGACGAGGCCATCATCTCCGCGTTCTCTGATGGCGTCCGCGATGTCAAGATGAAGGAGGAGCTCGCCATCCACGAAGAGCTATGCTCGGCCCTGGAGATGTTCAACATGGCGACCAAGTGCGCAAGAGCTGAGGAGGGGCGCCTCTCCCTCCTCGAGCTCCCTGCTGCTGACCTCGAAGAGAAGAAAGCCAAGGCCAAGGACGTGAAGCGCAAGGGAGTAGCCGTGCTTGCAGCGGAGCCGGACTCGAAGCGTGGTCGGGACCACCCCGAGTCGTCTAAGAGTAGCCGCCCGTTCTGTGCATTCCACAACATACGCAGACACAACACTAACGACTGCGAGGAGCTCAGAGCGATTCGAGATGGACGCTTCAGTCGCCGCCCCGAGCGCAACGATCGGGGCTATGACTGAGGAGGAGGACAAAGTGGGGGACGCTAGGATGACTGCGGCCCCCATCAGGAGTGGCGCGACCGGCGTCGCGAGGACCACTGGCAGGACCAGCCTCTTGAGGGCACCTGGAGAGACCAACCTCATGAGAACTGTCCTCGCTCCGCTGCCGCCACCGCCGAGGAGGAACGACGGCCACCATCTGGACGAGGGGGCTGGGGGCTTCCAGGAGCCGCGCGCTGTCGCCTGCATCCTGGGCAGTGCTCAGGCCCCAGCCTCCCAGCGCATCTTCAAGCAGTTTGCTCATGAGGTGAACGCGACCCTTCCCAGGCTCGAGGCCACGCGCCCGCTCAGGTGGTCCAAGTGCGCCATCACCTTCAGCTCGGCGTACCAGCTCAAGTGCATGCCGACCGCTGGCGTCCTTCCTATGCTTTGTTCACCCATCATCAGCAACATCCAAGTCACCAAGACCCTCATCGTCGGCGGCGCAGGGCTCAATGTCCTGTCCATCGAGACATTCGACATCCTCCAATTTCCATACGAACAGCTACAGCCTACCAAGCCTTTCTCAGGAGTGACCGACGGCTCCACCGCCCTGATAGGGCAGGTCCGCCTCCCTGTCACCTTCGGCCAGCGTAACAACTACCGCACCGAGCTCATCGACTTTGATGTTTCCCACACCCGTCTGCCATACAACACCATCCTTGGGTACCCAGCATTGGCCAAGTTTATGGTAGTGACCCACCACGGCTACAACGTCCTCAAGATGCCAGGAAGTGGAGGCATCATCACGGTCCCCTTCGAAGAAAGAGATGCGGTGGGCTCCCTTGAGCGCGCCTTCCAAGCCACTGCGATCGAAGACCCCGACAACGAAGGCATAGCGTACCCTCCTGAGGCCATCCCCAAGAAGAAGAAGCAGCTACTCCTTCCGGGGCCTCAAGAGAGCAGCGTCTCCAGTGGCACCACCTCAGGACCTGCGCCCACACCTGGGGCGCCTCCCTCCCTCGCATAGGAAGGCGCGCCCGGCGTCCTCCTCGGGCAAGACTCGGGGGCTCTCTTCTGGTGGGCCTCACACCTGGCCAACATCACGAGGGAGGCGCTCGGGCACCATGTGGAGGCGTGCTTCATCGCACGTTTCCCTAAGGAGGGCACTAGGCAAGGAGCGCCCGGTGCTCAGGAGTTCATTGTCAAGGCGACACAGGAGATTCAAGGGGCAAGGGCCATGCGTGGAGACTGCCACCCACCACCTGGCATAGCCCCCCATCCTGGCAAGGACGGCGGGCCGCATGTCTACGTTAACATTCCAGGACTCAACAGAGCCACATCTCAGGAGCGCTTCTGGCCTTCGCGCGTTGGTCGGTGCAAGGGTCCTCCTCACAGCTGCGTTCGCATGCCATTTGGCTTGCCGAACGCTGCTGTCACCCACCAGTGCCACTTGTGAAGCATCCTGGCGGCTCAGGAGGCTAGCCATCACGCTGTCCTAGCGGAGAAGGCGACGGTCCTCATGGAACCACCCGAGCCCCCGGAGCCTCCTAAGGCTCAGGGCCCTGGTGGCTCGTGAGAGACTACTCTTCGGCACACATCATCGGCTACTCCAACACCACTCGATGGCGTCATCAGGTGACTCTTTTTAGTTCATTCAGTTGGGGGCACCCCTCGGGCTGCACTATCCCCAAGTCGCACGGGTTTGTCCCCGCGACGTGTATCCTTTTACATCTCTAGCTTACCCTGCTGGGGGCACCCCTCGGGCTGCATCATCCCCAGGACGCTCGGGTCTGTCCTGGTGTCATGTATCATTCTTGCATCTATCTGAGGTAATCTACCACTTTGCTTAAGTCGTTCTATGACTATCACCTGCTTATCGGATACCACGCCCGCGATCGCCCTCGTTATCACGGTAGCCGCGCACCGGACGTCTTTCTTTAGGATCCCTCGCATGAGTAGGCTAGGCACGGCGTCTGTGCTCGGGTCCGCCCTGCAGCGTTGATAAATCCAACGAGTGAGCTCTGTCTGGCGGGCCGGCCCTGTTCATGTCACCTCCTGGGGTCATTGGTGTTTGGCCTCCTCATTTGACTACCTCAGGAAATTCGTCCGGCGCAGGTTGCCTAACCATCTTGCAGGACCACTGAAGGTCAAGACCAGGAGGAAGCCGCCTTGAGGTAGGGCCTCGTGAGTCCCGCAATGGCTCATGGGTGCCCAGACACACCTCGTTTAGCCCTGCCATGCAAGCCACGTGTCAGGGCGGGGCTGTACACGCCCCGGGGGCTCCACTCAGAGGGAGCCCTCACCCACACACCAGTGGAAGCACCATGCTCTGCGCTGGCAGTCGACACGGTCGAGGAGCGGCTATGCCCGTGCAAGTGCGGAAGTGCTACGCTCCGCGCTGGTGATAAACAACTGAGGGCGGTCCCATGGCCGTACCAACCTCAGGGAGCCACCCGGCTCAGTGTCCAGCCTCACTGCAATGCTTTTCCCTCGGGAGAGTCGCGCGAGGGGGCTGGGCACGGGGGCTACGCTCAGGTCCCGCCTAGTGTACGCCACCCTGCCTGGTCCCTCGGACCTGGTCGTCGCGCACCACTCCCGAGCAGGACCTCGGCGAGGACATGTATGAAGGCCGTTTGAGCGTCAAGGGGGACTCCTGAGCATCGCGACTCAGGAGCCTAACTGGCCACGTAGCCCCTCACTCCTTGGTCCGTCCTGGTGATCCGGACGGCCCAATGGCGGCTGAGGTATGCGCGGGGTCGGGCCCTGCCGATGTTGAACACCAAGGCCTACCTCAGCGGCTCCTTCCCGCAGGCTGTTTGCGCTTCAAGGGGGACTCCTGAGCATCGTGACTCGGGAGCCTAACTGGCCATGTAGCCCCTCACCCCTTGGTCCGTCCTTGTGATTCGGAAGGCCCAATGGCGGCTGAGGTATGCGCAGGGTCGGGCCCTACCAACATAGAACATCAAGCAAACGGGATGGAAATTGCGGAACCTAAATAAATTATTACACAACATATTATCCGAAACGTCAGAGTTTTAACGCCTCCACGAGGCACATCTCATGTCACAGGAAATCTCATAGGAAAGTAAAACAAGAAGGAGCACCGTTCTTCACCAGCAAGCCTTTTCTTCAGCCTTGGGCACCGTCGTCAGGGACCATCTTCCTGCCGGCAGTGTCACCGTGGGCCGAGTCGTCGGCCTCAGTCGCATGGTCGGCGGGGCCATCGGTTGGAGGCACATGCTCGATGTTGAGGAACTTCTTGACCAGGGCCTCCACCTGGCCCTCCACAGCTGCGGTAGCAGCTGTGTAGCGCCCCTCCTCCACGGGCTCGAGCAGCTCGCTGAGGTCGGCGTTGGGGTCGTGAAGATGTAGGTGGCTGAAGACGCGCGTCGGAGCCGAAGAAGAAAGCGCGCGGGCTTCCCTCTCCACCATGGGGACGATCCGGGCAACAACACCCTCGAGCGCCACGAGAAGATAAGGAAGCAGCTAAGCGGGGCCTTAGTCATCTGTTGCCAGTGGCTTCTCCAAGCCCTTCTCGTAGAGTGCCTTCAGCGCCTCACGAGATTTCTCCTCAAGGGACTTGAAGGCTGTGCGATCCTCAGCCAGAACCTTCGCCTTAGCCTCCAGTTGGGCCATCTCCGCCGCCATCTTCTTCTCCAGCTCCTCTAGGCGGCTGTGTTCCACGGCATGCACCCTCACCGATTGCTCCAGCTTGGTGTCACGACAGGCGACGGCGTCTTCTCAGGCTTTCATCTTCTCCTCCTCCGCCCTGCGACCGCGAGCCTCTGCCGGGCGCTCGTTGTGCATGGTCTCCAGCTCGGCCTCCATCGACCGACAGCACTTCTTGGTAGCCTCGAGGTCCTTCAACGCCACCTCACAGCGGCCGCGGCTTGTTCAGCGGCCCGCTTGCCCTCCTTGGTAGCTGCCACGGTCTGGCTCAGCGTCGCGCTAACAGACGCGTCGGAATGCAACCAACCAGAGATCAGTTCCAGGCGCCCCGGCACCAGTTGGTGGTCAGCGCCTTGGAGGTCGCCCCGAAGCCGCGCCAATGCAGAAAGGGCCTTCTCCAAGGCGTCAGGCGGAGCGGAAGGATCGCGGGCCAGTGATTCGACCAAAGGAGGAGGCTGCGCTGTCGCCAAAACCTGCGAGCTGGGGATGACAGGAAGTGGAGCTGGGGGCTCCTTAACCTTGGCCACATCAACGGGCGAGCTGGGGATAGGTGCCTCCAGAGCCGGCTTGGCCGAGGAGATTGCCTTCTCCTGAGGATTGTCCACTAGTCCTCGCGAGGACGACCGAGCGGGAGAAGTGTGGGTGCCTTCACCAGATTTCTGTGCTGGAGGGGGTGCGGCCAGGCCAGACTGCCGGGCTTGCGAGGATGAGGCCGCCCACTCTCTCTTCCTCTTCACCGATAGCGTCGGCCTAATAATGCAAAAGGGGAACATCAGGAAGCAGCAACGGAAGTATGAGTGAGAGCAAAGTCAGGGCGAAATGCTTACTGGTCCACAGTGGCGTAATCCTGTACCCTCTTCAGGAGCATGGAGCCCAAGGGCCTCATGGTCAGGGGCGCCGGCGCGCGAGCCCCCGGAGCGGATGAAGAGGCAGCAGCCAGCCCAGCAGCAGCAGGGCGGGAGCGTCGCCCTGGGAGACCAGCGCCGACCTACTCTTCGTCGGAACCACTGTCGGCGACTTCTTCGAGGGGGTGACCATGGACCTTGTGGTGACCCCTGCAGGGGGCAGGACCTCCCTCACCAGATGGTTTTCGGTGTCGTCGTCATCAGGCAGGGCGCTGAGGAGATCGGCCTTGCACAAGGGGATGTCTCCCCGGTCCCCTCCGGGGTCACCTACGAGTCCTTATCAGAGCTGCCGGAGGACAACACCACCGGAGTCGTCGCTACCGGGGCATCAGAGGGCGCCGGCGGCACGAGCCCACGCCCATCGAAGATGGGCTTGGCGGCGACAACCTTTGCTCCGCCGGGGCGGCGGTACAGAGGAACAAAGGTGTCAGGAGGGTACCCTTGGTCGTCCCCGACCAGGGAGCGAAGAGACATGCCCAGCTCCTCCTCAAACAAGGCCTCCGGACGCAGGCGTAGGTCGTCACCCCCGTCCCTGAGCTTCCATAAGGGGCATGAGCGTGACTGGAGCGGAGCCATGCGCTGCGACAGGAATTCCTTGACAATCATGGCCCCCGTCAGCTTCACCGCATTTGGGTCGTCGGGCTTTAGATCAGCAGTCATCTTCTCCAGCACATGCTCCGCCCAGGGGTCGGTGAGCCTCGCGCGGAACCACCCGTCGTGAGACACGTGCATCCCCATCGGCAGCACGAGCCGGGGGTGGGAGCACTTGGCGTCCATTAGGACCCACTTGCTCCTGAAGCCCTCGGCCTTCTTCCCAACCTTCGAGATCGCGTTGGTCTTGTTGGCCGCAATGAAGTTGGTGCACCCCGAGCAATGGTCTTCCTTGATCCGAAGAAAGAAGAAGTGTCGCAACGGCGCCACAAACGGCATCACCCCGATGTATGCCTCACAGTAGAAGGCAAAAATTGATAGAAGGAGGACAAAGTTGGGATGAAGATGGAGGGTGTGCAGCTTGTAGTGGCTGAGGACAGAGTAGAAGAAATCAGAGAAGGGGGGAACCAACCCCGCTACAACGCAGCTCATGAAGAAAGGATAGAAGGTGTTGCCGGAGGCCTCCGGCTCGGTGGAGCCGATCTGAAGCGCGGTCTTCCTCTTCTTATCGCCGCCCTCCGCCGTCATCAAGAGTGTGGCAGCGAGGTTCTTCCCCAAGACGCTGGGCGTGCTCAGAGCCGGCTCATACCAGGAGGGCGGAACTGTGGCCTTTGCTTTGCTGGGTGCCATTGGTGGCGGGCTTGGAGGAGGATTGGTGCGGATCTGGAAACTTGGGAGAAAGGAGCAGGAAAGGGGATCTGGAGCATGACAAAGGCAAGCAATGAAGACACTGCAGCGCGCGTCAGTCTTTTTGTCAGGCGGGGAGTTGCCAAGGCAACGTGGGGAAGAGGAGACGCCCACGACCCATCAATCGCCACGCATCAATCAAGGCCACAGGCTGTTAGGGCCCACGGCACTCCACACTTGCCCCTTGGCTTCGCCACGAAGCCAAGCACGAGCGCGTCTTGGGCCCAGGGGCTACTATCGGCGTCCTGGAAACGGGGGTACCCAGACTTGCCTACCTGCGGCCTAGGGCGTGGCTCCACCAGTGGCCTGGTATGGTCCATCTTCATCAACCAACACTCAAGACCCTCACAAGGGGCCAAGCCTCACGAGGCGGACGATGCAAGACCTCCTGAGGGGCAGCCTCACTAGGCTGGCTCGCGAGGAGCGGGTAGATCAAGGCAAGGGGCACCTCGCGAGGTTTCCGTGACATGAGCCATGACGATCAAGGCCAGGCGGGCGGCAGCAGGCGCGGAATGCCAGTTTCCTCTTTGGTGCTAAAGAGGAAGGCACAGGTGAGGAGTCCCGAGGCGTCAGGCAAAGGTTTCCATATTAGTGCAACAAGACCAATACCAGCAGGACGGCAAGACGGAGGTCATCATGGAGCCCACGACGACGTCACCGCCAGAGCCTTTGGCAGCCGAAGACCACCTTTTATCAGGATAACTTGTACTCGTTGTCCCCTTTCAAACTGTACGTTGTGGGATCCCTTCCCGCCTAATATTTGGGAAGAGGACCCGGTCCACTATAAATAGGGCTAGCCACCACCATATTCAAGGAGAGGCTCATCTAGAGACGGGAGGATTCAAATCATCCCCAACCACACAAGCTCATCGAGCTCAAGAACACCTCTCCTCAGGAGGTTGTTCTTCCCTTGTACTTGTTCATCCCCAGCCTACAAGGCAATGCACCACACCACACTGGAGTAAGGTATTACACCGCAATGGTGGCCCGAACCGGTATAAACTCTTGTGTCCTTTGTTCCTTGGGTTCGGCAAGCTAGGCTTTGAGATTGGTGCGAGGGAGTGAGCTAAGGGGGGAGAGATATTTGTGTGCACCCTAGTGTTCGAACCTCAAGGGTTTGCCGAAACCCATAATCCGACAGCCACCAAGCTGTTGACCCAAATAATCTTAATCGAAGAGAGGTATATGACAAGAATCTCAATGACACAACAACCATGTGCATAAGAAGAGGTATGACTAAAAAGAAAAGGAGATCATACATACATATCACAAGTGCCAAGGAATTATGGGATAGCATTGTGAGGACCAAGACCGGTACCTCCACTCTCCGGCTTGCTCAATATGAAATTGCAAAGGGTCAATTGCAAAACTTTTGTATGGAGAAATGTGAATCTCCCAAGCAATTACTTGAGCGTCTCATGACTCTCACTGCCAACATTGAGTCATGTGAATGTGACAAGACTCGCGATGGATTCAACTTGACTAAGTGATTTTTCGGGGATAAGTTGCTTCGTGCTCTTGCTCCATATAATGACCAAATGGTGTGGGACATAAGACAACACCATGAATTCATGGAAATGACTCCAAATGACATCATATCCACTTTCCAACTATTTTAAGAGTCAAAGGCAAATGCCACAAAACATCTTGCCATGCATGGTACCTCAACATCAAAGATCAATCTTGCATTGGAGGCCAAGCATGTATGCGAAGAAGAGCAAAGTGAAGAAGAAGAAGATGATGATGAAGATGGTGATGAGATTGACTCAGATGATAGCCTGTCATATGAAGACATTGCTCTCTTTGTCAAGAAGTTTAGCGCGGGAAAATTCAAGGGAAGATTCCAGAAGAAGAAAGTTAGGAAATGCTACAACTATGAAGAAACCAACCACTTCTCCAACGAGTGCCCTTATGAGAAGAGAGAATATAAACCAAGGTTTCCCAAGACCTTTCCCAAGATGAAGTTGCCAAATACTTTGAACTCCAAGCTCAAGAAGAGAGATGGGAAAGAAATGGTTGCTCATGAAGAATCTGATCTGGATGATGTTAGTGGTGTTGCCGGGGTTGCTCGAGATTCCCAAACCACCTTGAGGCTAGTCAACAAGAGTGGTGATGTTGTCACCTACAACTATATGAAAGTATACAAGGGAAATGCTCACAAGTGCCTAATGGCAAAGGCCGTGGTAGAAGATGGAGAGGACCAAAGCTCTTCTGGCAAGGTCAAGGTAACTCCACGATCAAACCCTCCTCTTTTCACTCCTTCTACTCCTAGTGATAAGTATGTTCATGCGGAGGATAGTTATGAGATATAGATGACCCTATGCTTTCTAAACTAAATAAGTTCATGTGCTCCCTCAAAGGAAAGAAACTCACTATGTTTTGTATGCTTATGGAGATGGTGAGTAAGCACACCATCACCATTAAGGAACTCGAAACCCTCGTCACCAAGGAAAAGGAAAAATATGAAATACTTGAGCGAAAAGTCCAATATGGGGAAGCATGAAATGATGAACTATGCTTGAAAATTGGTGCACACATTGATGTTCATACTAAAGATCTTGCCTCCTTGAAAAAGGCTAATGACTCTTGCGAAGAGTTCATGAATGATAAAAGTAAACTTGTGATGTCTCATGCTTCTCTCTCTAAGGATTGTGAGCTCCTATCCATGTCCCTCAAGACCAAGGAAGAAGATCTCACCCTTCTTACAAAGAGTTTTGAGACGCTCAAGCTTACTTATCTTGAAACTCTAGCCAAGGCTTACTCTTCTTCTATTATCAATGTTGACGCTTGTACTACTAACTCTAGTAGTGATCTAGCATATATTCTTGTGGAGAATCGCTTTCTCAAGGCTCAAATCGAGAAAGGTCTCATGACATGTTCTCAAGGACAAAAGAACCTTAATGAGGTATTGAGCCAACACAAAGAGGTGTTTGCCAAAGAGGGGCTCGGGTTTGACCCAAGCACAAGCAAGAAGAAGACTTCATCTCAAAAGTGCACCACCCCTCTAAAAGAAACATTTGTACGAGAAGGGCACAACGCGAAAGGTAAGGGTTTTAGTGGGAAGGTTACAAGGGGCATGCCCACTCTCAAAAAGCCAAAAGAGTTCATGCCTCCATCCTATGTACATCGTAAGACCAAGGATGGAGAAGTTTATGCAAAATTTGTTGGTCCTCGAAATGCATTCTGATTCTATGCTATTTGGGTCCCTAAGAACCTTGTGACTAACTTGAGAGGTCCCATTGCAAAATGGGTGCCTCTAACCAAGTCATAATTGTGTGTAGGTTGCTTTCTCTGGTGGAGTAAAATGGGTGATCAATAGTGGATGTACCAATCATATGACCAAAGATAGGAAATTGCTCTACGATTTCATGGAAGCTATTCAACCATTTTTGAGCATTATGTTTGGTGGAGGGACAAAAGGACAGGTACTCAGGTTGGGCAAGGTGGCTATCACAAATGACATCTCTCTTGCAAATGTCATGCTTGTCCAATCCCTTAAATACCATTTGCTTTTCGTTCGCAAATTTTCTTCTGTTGATTATGATACACTCTTTGGACTTACAGATGTGAAAGTCTTTATGAGAGATACTCTCAAAGTGGCCTTTGTTGGAGAGTTGGATGGAAAACTTTACAGAATTGATTTCTGGAAAGAGAGAACATTCCATGCAACTTGTCTAATGGCCAAGGCTGACAAGGGGTGGCTATGGCATCGCCGGCTAGACCATGTCGGCAGGAGAAATCTTCAAGATCTCTTAAAGGGTAATCACATCCTTGGACTAACCAATGTCTCTTTTGAGAAAGATCGTGTGTGCAGTGCATGCATAGCTGGGAAGCAGCATCAATCAAAGCACCCTCCCAAGAATATCGTGTCTACTTCAAGACCTTTGGAGCTCCCTCAGGTGGATCTCCTTGGACCTCCTTCATGGGATAGTCTTGGTGGGAACAAGTATGGGCTTGTCATTGTGGATGATTACTCAAGATATACATGGGTCTTCTTCCTTAAGTCCAAGGACGAGACAAATATCACCTTCATTGATTTTGCCAAGCAAGCACAATGCAAGTTTGACAAAGAAATCTTGGCAATAAGAAGTGATAATGGCTCTGAGTTCAAGAACTACACCTTGGAAGAATTTCTTAGTGATGAAGGGATTGAGCATCAATATTCTGCTCCATACACTCCACAACAAAATGGTGTAGCCAAAAGGAAGAACCGCACACTTGTGGAGATGGCAAGGTCCATGTTGGATGAATACAAGTTGCCATATAGTTTTTGGGCCGAGGCTGTCAACACTGCATGCCATACATCAAACCGGCTCTTCCTACGCACCATATTGGAAAAGACTCCATATGAGCTTCTAACTAGGAACAAGCCGAATGCCAAGTACTTTCGTGTATTTGGGTGCAAATGTTTCATCCTCAACAAAAGAGAACGGTTAGGAAAATTTCAATCCAAAACCATTGAGGGCATATTTGTTGGCTATGGATCAAACTCTCACGCCTATATAGGCTACAACAAATCCAATGGATGTGTTGTAGAAACTTGTGACGTGATGTTTGATGAATTTAATGGCTCCCATGGGGAGCAAGTTGATCTAAGTGTTGTAGGTGAAGAAGATTCCTCTCAAAATATTTTGACCATGGGTGTTGGTGCACTTCTTCCAATGGAACAAGAACCTCATGATGATGAAGAACAAGATGGAAGCTTCACACATCATCAAACTACTTCAACAACTACACCACCTCAAGCTCCTATTGTTCATCCAATTCCCTTACTCCAAGTACAAGAAGATGATGAAGTTCCTCTTCATGACAATCTTCAAGAAGAAGATCCTCATAAAGGGAAAGAACAAGAAAGTGCAATCATTGATAATGAATCTCAACAAATGCAATATGAAGAAGAATAGCTTCCACCACACATGAATGATCCATATGTTGAGGACGTGGGTGATGGACATGAAGTTGAACATCGTGAAACCCTAACCTCCATCATGCCTCGAGGGGCCGGTCGTGTTGATGTTGACAAAATTCTCACCGGCATATCAGAAGTGTTAAGCCTCTCAAGGTACCAGATGAATTGATGGACAACAATTGGCTCGTTGATATGCAAGAAGAGTTGAACAGTTTTGAACGCAACCTAGTGTGGTCATCTGTCGAGAGGCCAACTACCGAGCACAATGTCATTGGAACAAAATGGATTTTCAAGAACAAGAAAGATGAGAATGGTGTAATCATCCGTAACAAGGAAAGGTTAGTGGCACAAGGGTACTCACAAGTTGAAGGTTTGGACTTTGGTGAGACCTTTGCCCCCATTGCCGGTCTTGAATCCATTCGCATCTTACTTGCTTATGCTTCTTTCAATGGTTTTACATTACATCAATTGGATGTGAAGAGTGCTTTCCTTAATGGTCCTCTACAAGAAGAAGTATATCGATCACAACCACCTGGGTTTGTTGATCCCAATCACAAAGACTATGTATATAAACTTAATAAGGCTTTGTATGGCCTCAAACAAGCACCTCGTGCTTGGTATAATAATCTTAAGAAGTTTTTACTCGATGATGGTTTTGTGAGAGAGTTGATCAATCCCACTCTTTTTACTAAGAGATAGAAGGGTGATTTGATCTTATGCCAAATCTATGTAGATGATATCATTTTTGGTTCTCCTAGCATTTATTTATTCAAGAAGTTTGCGGCTTCCATGACCAAGAATTTTGAAATGTCACTCAATGCGGACTTGAAGTTCTTTCTCGGATTCCAAATTCAACAATTTCAAGAAGGAATTTTCTTGTCTCAAGCAAAATACCTCAAGGATATTCTAGAGAAGTTTGGCATGTCTAATGTTAGTCAATGTAAGATACCCATGCCAACCAAAATTGTACTCACTAAAGACACAAATGGTATCCCTTTCGACCCATCTATTTACCACTCTATGATTGGTTCATTGCTCTATCTTTGTTCATCTAGACTAGACATCATGTTTAGTGTATGCATCAAGCCTCCCCTAGGGAAAGTCATCATAAGGCGGTTAAGTATATTCTTAGATACCTTGTTCACACCCCAAAGTTGGGACTATGGTACCCCAAGGATGCTAAGTTTGATCTTATTGGGTACACAAATGCAGATTGGGCCGGAGACAAAGTGGATCGTAAGTCTACCTCCGGTGCATGTCAATTTCTTGGATGCTCCTTGGTAAGTTGGTCCTCGAAGAAACAAAATTGTGTTGTTCTTTCCACCGCTGAAGCTGAATACATTGCAACATCTAGTTGTGGAACTCAATTACTATGGGGGAGGCAAACTTTGAAGGATTACGGTATCACCTATAGACATGTGCCTCTTCTATGTGATAATGAAAGTGCCATCAATATTGCTGAGTATCCCAAAGATCATACTCGCACCAAGCACATTGATATTAGGTATCATTTATTGCAAGATCATGTGGAAAAGGGTGACATTGATATTGCTCATGTGGGTACGGATATGCAACCTGCAGACATTTTCACCAAGCCATTCTATGAAGCAAGGTTCTGTCAACTTAGGCGTGAACTTGGTATCTTGGAGCTTGACAACATTATGTGAAATCTATTACCCATCATTGCATTTTCATCATGTTTTGTCTTGATGAAGGCATATATTTAGTGGGAGACACTCAACTCATGAGTACTCTCACCCTATGTAATGCATAAAAAGAACAAACACTCTCAAAGCTACCATGTTATTCTAACTATGGTGCTTTCATTGATGGAGTAGTGATTATGCACCCAAAGTTCAAATCTTTGCGGTGCCATGTCACATATACTCACACATGGTGGCATCAGCCACCGCTCTTGTCGTTAGAACATTGTCTGAGCGATGTGTTTTTTTGTTGGCATACGATACTTACTGACTCATATTGTGTCTTTACATCTTACTACGTATTGTACTCATCATCTCCCTATCATTGTCATTAGCACCAATAATTGCACCTTATTATTCCAAAAGAAAAAAGAAGAAAAAAATTCCTATGTCCTTCCGGTTGTCCTGTATGTACCCGACGTCCATAAAATCCTTTCTGTTATCCTCATACCGGTCGTCCGGTGATACCGGACTTCCGTTAATTTCAGCCTTGTCCCATCGCGTCGGCCACCTGGTTTTGTCGGTCGTCCACTACCTCGCGTATCTGGTAGGTCTTCTCAGGCCCCAGACCCTCGCTGTTTCAGCGCAGGCTGGGTCATGCCGGTCGCCGTCGGGCCTCCGCCGCCGCCCCGTGGATACCCTTCCCATCTCGTTCATCCCCCCGAGATAGCACCTCCTCTTATTCTCCTCTCATCAATCAAACTTCTTCAATCTATGAAGGTGGATAGGTGACTTGATTCTTCTTCCTCACATGGCGGGTGATTGGGTCCCCAAGGACTCTTCTGCTCCTACTCGTCTAACTGCTGCTAGTGTTCCTCCTCCTGCTCGTTCGACTACTTCTGGATCTACATCCTTTGGGCACATTTATCTCTTTCTTGGGAAGGCTCACTCTGCCATGATGAAGGTTTTTACCTTTCACTGATCAAAAAATCACGATGTTGTCACTTTCATGGTATCTTCCAAGAATGCTCTAAAGGCTCGTCTGAGAGACTCCGGATTATTTGATGTGAGTGATGATGAACATCTTCCTGATGAACCCCCTTCTGACATTGGCTTTCCCTTGGGTCCTGAGGGGGCTGATTTCCTTGACGAGGCTGGTGGCAGTGGTGCTCATGATGATGATGATGATGATGCTATTTGATGATATTATGACTCCTTTTCGGCATTTGATGCCAAGGGGGAGTAGGGACTTATCTATGTAATGTTATGATATTAGCTTGTATCGAACCAATGTTATGCTTTATGTACTATGCTATGAGTGATGAACCTTTATGGGAGCAAATTATGGTTTTATGCTACCTTGTTTATGAGATTTGGTTGTGTTGGTATCATATTGAGGGGGGGGGGCTCTCCTCATGCTTATTTTATTTATGCACATGTTTAGAGGGAGCTCCACAACAAATCCTTTTGATATTCAAAGTTTTTTTTACATACTGAGAAGTGCATGTATGTTGTCATCAACTACCATAAAGGGGGAACTTGAAAGTGCAATAATGCCCTTAATCTTATTTTGATGTTGATGACAACATGCACACTTGGGACTAATCATGTTTGTCAAGTATATCTCAGGATTATGTCTCAAGGGCCGTGTGTGGATCATGACTACGGAAATATATATCACTCAAGAATGGAGATACAAGACAAAAGCTTTGGCCCCTTTTCAGTATGTTCTTGAGTATAGGGATCCTGCACTATTAAGAGGGGATAGTTGGATTTCGTGAAAGACTTGCTGAAAACCCACAAAATATCCTCTCACATCATCTTTGTTTCATCTCTAATTCTTCCTCTACCTTGTGCACAAAAACTGGGATGATTCTAAGCTAGTAGGTTCAGCTATCACGGGACGTCCGAAAGTCTATGGACGTCCGACCTCTCACAGCCGGCCGGGCATATGGCTCTCCCCGGTTGTCCGGTGCATCTTCACAAAATATAAAATAGCAGAAATCTGGTGTCACCGGACGACCGTTCTTCTCCGGATGTCCGGTACTGCCCTAACAGAATATATATTAGCGGATTTCTCACCTCACCGGACGTCCAGCCACCGGAGTACTGGCGCCTTCCGGACGTCTACTGGCTGTACACATGATGCTTCTTCTGTGGCCTGGTAGGTTTTCCAGCGACTGGACGACCGGCGGCCGGTCGGATGTCCGGTCCAATCTGAGTCACCGGACATCCGGTACTCACCGGACGTCCGACAGCTCCAGCACACTGTGTGGCTCAATGGTCAGTTTTACACTATCACTATATATAGCCTCCTCCCTCCCACGGGATAATGTTGACCATTCAGTTTGAGCTTTCTAAGAACACATCTCACTCCCTCTCTTTATTCCCTACACCAAATCCTAGATCCCCTAGGGATTTGGGAAAAATTGAGAGAAGTTCTCCAATCAAGTGATAGATCCACTCCTTCCCCTTCTTCTCACCAAAGGAATTCGTGATTTGAGCAAGTTCTTGAGCATTTCCTAACGTTCTTGTTACTCTTGGAGGTTGGAGACTCCTGGGCGCTAGGAGTCTTTCGGACAGGAATCGACCATTGTGATTACCCCCCGGAAAAGTTTGTGAGGGTTTGGAGACCACCCCAAGGTCTACCACTAGTGGTTGAGAAATGCCTCCGTGATGTTGTCTCAAAGGGAGAATAGGGTGAGCCTTCATGGCGTTGGTGTGCCTTCGTGGTAACATCCACCTCTCTAACGGTGACGTACCTTCCCTCCAAGGAAGTGAACATCGGCATACATCCTCGTCTCTCGGAGTGGCGGTTATTCCTAACCCTAACTCTATACTTGTGGTTACTTGTCTCTTAGCACTTACTTATATCATATTGTGCTTGCTTACTCACATACTTATGTTACTTGTTTATCTTGCTTAGCACTTAACATCTTACATGCAATTGTTAGGCTCACTTTCATGTTCTACAATATTGCCTAAAATTGCTAAGTAATAAGTAAAATTTGTAATTGTACCTATTCACCCCCTCTAGGTCCATCTCGATCCTTTCACACCCGAGTCAAGAAATCTGAAGATAATAAAGACAAAGCGACAACATTCAAAAGAAGCAACCAAGTTTGGATAAATGCATGAGGGCTCAGAACCACCGGCAGAAGTACTTGGGCGTCAAGCCCAAAAGATTTTAACGATTATAGCATCACTCAGCATTTCGAGGCAAATAAAGTTAAGTTTTTCACTTGGTAGGAGGAGCACTTGCTAGCTCGACGAAACTATCCAGGTCAATGTCGTCTGTAATACGAGTAGATGCGTTGATGAAGGTCTCCATGAGTGATTGGAATTGAAGCTTGTTAGTGTTGGAGACCTTAAGAGCCGCCGGCTTCTCTTCTTTGGTCTCCTGGCAATGAACACGGACGAGTGACAAAGCCACGTCAGCACCGCAGTGGGCTACTGACTTCTTCCATGCCTGCACTTGGTCGGGGCTGCTGTTGAGTCGATTCATCAATGACTCGAGGTCGTTCAGAACCACATCCCCTGGCGATAACTCCTTGTCGATCCGGGACACCGCGACCTTCAGTCGAACGATGTAATCCAAGACTAATCCAAGACAACGGCAAGGCGAGATTCTAGTTGCAGCACGTTCATTGCAGCATTGTCCTTGACGGGAGAGTTGATGGGGTCCAGGCCTGTCTCGATCTGCCCAGTTTCTTCCTCGAAGTTTTGACAGAATTCTGCGTACACAAAAAGTGTTGAGGTGACAGTAACATAATGGAGAAGTTCTCTGCAGTCAGTCGGATAGAGAAAAGTACATTCAAGCATGAGGAACGTCTTCTTGGCAAGACCTCCCAGATAAGTTTTCAGTTCATCTCTCTTCCGAGTGAGAACATCAACTCTGTCCACCAAGGCCACCTTCTCCCCCTTCGGCTGCACGACATCCTTCTTCGCTTCATCAACAATAGTTTTCCACTTGGTTTTCTCTTCTTCCAACTTTCCGACTGAAGCTAGCTTCTTGTCAACAAGTTATGTCTTCTCCCGCGTCGTCTTCTACGCCGCTGCAAGGTGAAGGTCCTTCTACTCCAGAGCCTACTTCATTTCCTATAGAGAAATAACACTCTTCAGACGATCTTGGAGTTAACAGTTTTCACTACGCATAATTGCTCGAGTGGAACCACTCGGTCCAAAGGATGGAAGGAAAAAGATCACAAGGCGAGCAGTCGACAAGTTGTTACCTCCCATGGCAGCAGCTTCATCCTAGGCTTTCTTCAGGTTCTTCTTGGCCAATTCTAGATCAAGGTTCAGTTCGATCTGCTTCTTCTCCAGATTGGCAAATTTGTTTCCAAGTTCACAAGATTTCTGCAATAAACAACAAGACACGTCAATCGACAAAAACAAGGATCAGTCACTTCCAGGCGATAAGATGCAAGGTCAGATTATTATGACAAAAAGAGTTCTAAGATTACTGTCGAATCAAACATTCAACAGCAGTCTCGGGGACTACACCCAGTGGGTGCACTTGGCGTGCCCCCACCGGCTCGATTTCCCACTTAGCATGGTCTGCCCAGCACGAGTGGAAGGAGTAAAAAAACATAACAACAACATCTGTTCTCAGACCACCACCGACTGCCCGTAGTCGACCGCGGTCTTGTGGACTATACCTAGTGGGTGCACTTAGTGTGCCCCCACTGGTTCGGTTCTCACTCGACAAGACCTGTCTAAACCAAGTGGAAGTACTACAAAAAAACATTTTGCAAAGACCCCCGCCGAATCAAACATTCGAGGGCGGTCTCAGGGACTACACCCAGTGGGTGCACTCAGCGTGCCCCCACTGGTTCAAGAGTTCACTCGACACGGCCTGGTCGACTCAAGTGAAAGAGCTACAAAGCAAAACACGAACACCCAGTGGGTGAACAGATGCAAGATGCAAACTCATGATATATGCACATAAGGTTCCAAAACGCTCATCCACGAACATCTTACGAATAATAAAGCAGCTATTTTCAGATAGCATATCCTAATAGAGCAAAGGTCAAGCTGGAATCCAATGGGAAATCAACTTACAATCCCACTTACTCGGACATTGGCTTGGAGGGCAGAGCTAGCATCATAGGCGGCCTTGCTGTTGTCATACACCACTATCTGTTGGTCCATCATTAGACCTGCTTGAAGCATGGCCTCCTTGGCAGCTCCTACTTGGTCTTCTAGGACATGGTGAGTAACAAATAAAGGAGATGATGGAACCGATGACGTGGCCGGTGGAGCTGAAGCTTGAACCTACACAGTCAGAGCAGGGGCCTAAGAAGTCGATGCCGAGGGTTGGCCAATCGACAAAGGAACATCAAAAGAAACAATAGTCCGTACTGGATCACCAAGTTGCTGATCGACTGGTTCTGATGCTGATGTCGAGTGAGATGCTTTGCTGGCAGGCACCCTCTTGCTCAATGTCCTGCCCCTCCTCCATGTATCCCTTTGTGGCACTTCTTCATCATCGTCATTGTCTCGAAGTTGGATAACATGTGGTGCTGCAAAACACTCGACCATAAGAGTTCACTCGACCATGAAAACAGTTGGTAAAGTAAGAGCTTTGGTGTGGAGCCGTACCTGCCCGAGAAGTGGCCGCGTCTGCGGTTTCCGTGTCATCCTGCTCCTTGTCAATATCCATGGATGTCCCATAAGTAGCAGTGTTGATAGATCCAAACTTCACCCGGCCAGACAGAGAAAGAAGTTCCCAATCAAAACGAAGACAAAAAGAAGAAACGATAAACTTACACAGAGGCAACAAGAACTGCCACCTTGATCTATGTCAAGACCTTCCGGGGCTTCGGTGGGGCGACCTTGGGCTGCTTCGCGGCCTTCTCCGACAGCTCTGGATTCAAGGTCCGAGTGTGCTTCGGAACTTTCATACCTAAAGGAAATGTTTTGCCGCGCCCGCCCGCAGGATCCTGCGACTGTTTGGAATGACGCTCTTAGCGGGGTGGCAATTCAACCTCATCGTCGCTGCTCGAGTCCTCACCGTTCTCGTCGTTGTCGTCCACGTACTCCCATTTGGCACTATCAGCATGATGCTCTGCTCCCTCTTGGAGCTGATCCCCGTTCAGCATTGAATACATCTTGGTATAAATCTGCAAGACATTAGCTACAAGCATAAGTCGGATTCTGGAGCAATTGCAGATCGGAAGAAGAAAACACTTGGTATTTTGAGCCTGACCTCTTCCGGGTCATGTTCGGCGTCGACTGGCTGAACCCTCCTAGAACCCCTAGGGTTATCTTTGTTCCCAGTAATGCTCCTCAGCCATTGAGCCACCGTATCCACGACGACCTCCTCTGGGTGGACCCGAGTGGTGTCTCCAGGGCCCGAGTACATCCACATTGGATGTTCACAGGCTTAGAGAGGCTGGATTCGCGGACCGAGGAACACCTCCAATAGATCCATGACAGTCACACCCTCCCAAACTAAGTTAATGACTTGGTTGACTAAAAGGGACACCTCGCCTTTCTCCTCTAGGGTCACAATCAGTGAAGAAGGTTGACGGAGTTGATCCATAGTGAAAGGGGGGAGACCGGTCGACTAACCAGGAGTCGGGACATCTTTGCAGTAGGACCAGGTCGACTGCCATCCTTGGACCGACTCGGGAAGGGTCATAGGAGGAAAAGCACTTCTACCCCTAGTTTGAATCCCTAAACCCCCGCAAATCTGGATCACATGCATCTTTTCATCAGTCGTTTTTGATTTCTTCACCGTTTGAGAACGACAAGTAAAGATGTGTTTGAAGAGATCCTAGTGTGGTTGGCAGCCTAGAAAGTTTTCACACAAAGAGATGTACGCAACGAGATATGTGATGGTTTTGGGGGGTGGCGAATCTGGCCACCAAAAAAGTTCAAAAAACCCCGAAAGAACATATGCAGGGGAAGGGAAAAACCTCGATTGACGTGGGTGGTGAGAAGGACACACTCACCCTCGCATGGCTGGGGATCGGACTCCCCCGCCGACAACCTCCAAGACTTGTCAGCAATCATGTCGTCCTCGGCGAGCCTCTCCAAATCTTCCCGCATGACGATGGAACGGATCCAGTCCCCCTGGATCCAACCAGGCGGCAGACCGAACCACGACGATGACACCCGAACCGTCTTCTTGCCTTTCGCTGCCGCCGACACCTTCTCCACGCGGTCCAGAGCCGTGGTCTTGTCCTTCCCCATGGCGGCGGAGTGCACGCGGACCGGGCGGAAGCATCGATAGCAGAGAGATGCGTGGTGGAGAAGCAGAGGAGAAGAAGACCGAATGAGGAACACTGTGCATTTACATCGGCCCGAGCGCTCTTTATGGGGCTGCATCCGAGTGGCTGACCGGTGGGCCCAAGCGATCTTATCACACCCCGCAGCAGACACTCGCCCGATACATGGCGAAAAAGATGGCGTGGAAATCTAGATACTTATGTCTATGTGTTCCGCTTACTGCGCCACACTTTGTCCCGCGCGCTTCTCCAAAATTTTGAATCCCGTGAGATCCGGGAACCATGGAGCAATCAATCACGCCAAGGATTTCACACTCTAATTCACTCGAAGATTCACGACGTAATTCACTCAACGACCACAAAATCGATTGAGGCGACTGAGACAAGGTTAAAGTTCCAGTACGATTTCCAAACTCCGATGAAATGCCTCTGAAGCTTAGAATCGAATCGGAAACAGCTTCAACCTTACTTCACTCGGACCTCAATCCATTCGGGGGCTAATGACGATGCCATGTACTTAGGGTAGGGTCATAGGCCTGACCTAGACGCCCTACCCAAGGACACTTCCCTAGGGTCAAAGTCATTTGAGGTACAATACAAGATACCGACTGAAACAACCTTAGAGTGCAAGCCACTCGACCAGCTATTCCACTAGGATACCCCAATTCCACTCGACCAAGATAGAGTCAGTCGACCGTACGAAGAATCACTCGGACTACAGAAGATCTAAAGCCACCCCAAGATGGCAACGGTCAGGCGTTCACTCCGTAGTCTTAAAGGTCATTAATAGACATTTTAACAGACATTACTAGTAACGCCCCTATCTTACCATACATTGAGCCCTGTGTAATTGAGGGCGGGAGAGGTCTGGCGCACTATATATAAGCCAACCCCTCCTCTGGCACAAGGGTTCCCTCCCCCTGTAACTCACACACATATTCCATTCGACAAGCCTCAGGGCACCGAGACATAGGGCCTGAACTCGTGAAACTCGTGTGTACAACCTCGCCGTAGCTATGGCCTTGTGTCGGTGTCAAAACCGGCGGATCTCGGGTAGGGGGTCCCGAACTATGCGTCTAAGGCGGATGGTAACAGGAGGCAACAGACACGATGTTTTACCCAGGTTCGGGCCCTCTTGATGGAGGTAAAACCCTATGTCCTGCTTGATTATTCATGATAATTTGAGTAGTACAAGAGTTGATCTACCACGAGATCAGAGAGGCTAAACCCTAGAAACTAGCCTATGGTATGATTATATGTTGTCCTATGGACTAAAACCTTCCGGTTTATATAGACACCGGAGGGGGCTAGGGTTACACAAGGTCGGTTACAAAGGAGGAGATATACATATCTGTATTGCCTAGCTTGTCTTCCACGCCAAGTAGAGTCCCATCCGGACACAAGACGAAGTCTTCAATCTTGTATCTTCATAGTCCATCAGTACGGCCAAAGGATATAATCCGGCTCTCCGGATACCCCCTAATCCAGGACTCCCTTAGTAGCCCCCGAACCAAGCTTCAATGACGATGAGTCCGGCGCGCAGTGTTGTCTTCGGCATTGCAAGGCGGGTTCTTCTCCAAATTTCAAACGTTTGTTAAGCAGTGTCCGACCCCATAAATGTTGGACCTTTTGGCTTATGCGCCCAATTAGGGCTATCTCCCACGCGTCGAATGAATACGAGGCGCCAGGGCATTTTTACATTCGCCCCCTAGCCAGATAAATAAATTGTCTATTAAAGGGATGGATATTCTTAGATCCAATCCATATCATCCTCCCCAGCGAGAATCCATCGGACCACGCTTCAGAAAAATCCACTCCAACATGGCCGACCTCTGCAGCTCCTCCTCCCGCCCCCGTAGCCCTAAGCCTGGTGATTGGGTGAGGTGTTCAGTCCCTCACAGTCGATTAGTCGAACTGCAGACTAAGGGATTTCTCCCTCCAGCGTATATGGTTCCCGTCCGAGCCGGGCTCGCCACCTACAATGGCGGGGAGCAAGCGAAGAGATTCCCCAGCCCCTCTACGGGGGAGCGGGTATGCCTTGTTCCTTATTTATTAAGGGGACTCGGATTTCCAATTGCATAATTTCACCCCAACTGGGATTTATTAAGGGGACTCGGATTTCCAATTCCGCGGGCTCCTGGAGTTTTACGGCCTCCAACTGCACAATTTCACCCCTGCTTCCATATTACACATCGCCGGCTATGTTGCCCTTTGCGAGTTATTCCTGGGCTGCGAGGCTCATTTCGAGCTGTGGAAAAGGTTATTTTACCTCGTCCCCCGCACACAGAAGGGGTCACTTTATCAAGTGGGCAGAGCCGAAATATGGCGCATCACCGAAACTAGATACCTGTCCGGTACTCCGAAGAAGACGTCCGAAGACTGGCCTTCAGAATGGTTTTATATGGAGGACGTCCCCCTTTCGGACCCTGTTCGGCGAGGTCTTCCTGAGTTTAACAATGCTCCTCTGAAGAAACGCCGAAGTTGGCACCCACGGAGCCCCCAGGAGGAAGACAACGGAGAAGTCCTTTACCCGATGAACCGGATTAAAGCACTGGCTCAATCAGGATTGACAGTAATCGAGGTTATGTCAATATGCATAATGCGGGGAGTGCAGCCACTTCAATATCGAGGGCACCCCCTATGGTGTTTTAACGGGAAAGACGATGCCACCCTTTGCGGGCGTAAGGGTCCGGACAACGCTGCCGCTTTAGCAAAAATTCTTTCCGAGTTGTTCAAGGGAGAGGAATAGGAGTTCGTCCGCATCAAGCCACGGGATGGATTCTCTATGTACAACCCTCCAAGCTGGGTGAGTTATATCTCCCTACTCCCATTCTTCCCGCATTCTTTATTGTAGGTATTCACCTTGCCATTGTGCGGCAGGAACTGCGAAAAGCCACAAGGGAGGTAAACAGCCCATCCCCACAACCAGAGGACCCTAACTAGGCCCTTGGTCCCAGACTCGAAGAAGATCCAGACATATTCGTGGAGCTGATAGACCGGCAGTTCTATCAATTAAGCTGGGATGACGCCATGGTGGCCATTACGACCGACTATCCCGGACTGCTTCCTGTGTCGCACGTAAGAAAAACAAAAATCCCAACTCCAAAAACTAGGATCCCCTTTTAGACACTTCACCTACCATATACATATGGTGTTTTACAGGGAAGGTGATGCGGAGCATCATTCCATCATCCCCATGGACTCTACACCTACACATCAAGCCCCACGTGGACCTATGACAAGAGCGAGAACACGTGCTTTGGAAACCGAGGTGAACTCCTTCCTACTTAGCTTGCATATGGATACGAATGGAACATTGTTGCTACCTCACCAAGATACGCTATGTCTCATTAGGTATGAAGAGGAACACCACTAAGAGGCTCAGGAGCACCCCCAAGGAGAAGAGGAACCACCCCAAGGCCACGCGGACCAAGACGGAGTGCAACATCAGCAAAACTGGAAGTCCCAGGTGACCCCGTGCGCACGGGCCCCCGAGACCCCGTGCCCATGGGCTATCCAGGAAGTTGGCGCTGGAGCACCCAGTGCGCACGGGCCTGTACCGTGCCCACGGGACCCCCGTGCGCACGGGCCCAACTTATCCCGTGCACACGGGCCTCCCAGGATGGACGACTGAGATCCCCAAACCGAGCCCCTCTACATCTCTTTCGACCCCAAGACTATATAAACCGTACCTAGGGCTATGTTTAGGGTTAGCAAAGTATGAGCAAAGTATGAGATGAGATATTTGTGAGCTTTGCTCCTTCTACCTTCCCATTTTTGGAATAAAGACCCCTTTGGGAAGAATCCTAGTGGATTTCAAGACCTCCTCTAGGAGAAGACTATCTTCAAGACCTCATCTCCTAGGAGTGGGAAGAACTTTGCCATTGTATCTTTCCTTAGATTGTGTTTGTGACTTGTGGATCTTATGTTGCTATCTTAGTGGATGTGTAATTGGGGAATTGCTTGAGTGATTTCCTCTTTGTGTTCTTGAGAGTTTGCCCTTTTCCCCCTCCAAGTGTGAAAAGATCCCTCACTAGGATTTCATCCTATATCATTTTGGTATCATGAGCAAGGTTGATTCACATCTTGGAGTCCCATCCCCCCATTTCCTAGCTTGATTTTGTTGTTTTTCGTCCAAATTCAAAAATCCCCACAAAAATAGCCCAAAGAAAATTCTTGCAAGTTGTTGGATCTTCTGAGATTTGGTTGTTTTGATCCACGAATTTGGAGTTTGGCAAGTGGATCTACCCATCTTCCTTCTTCCCCACCTTCCAAATCCTCGAAATTGTCCTTATCGTGGAAAATCCCCACGGATCCGGAGCTGTTCTTCCGCTCCCAGCACACCCCATGCACACGGGACCCCGTGCACACGGGCCTCACTTACCCCGTGCGCATGGACCATCTAGAAACTTTCGGCCATCTTTTGTTTGCACCATTTTGCTTCCATACCAACACTCGTGTTCTTCCGCACTATTTCTCGTGGTTGTTTGAGTTTCGGACCGTGGTTTCTCTTGTGTCCTAAGGTGTTTCGGCTACTTAGGCGCATTTGGACATCATCATCGCCGCCACTCGATCACCAACTCGGACACCACACCGGCTTCACCAACTTCATTCTTACCGTATGATCGGACGGTAACCTCGACGACATCTCACCCTTGCTTTTGCATTGATAACCCAAGCCATTTTGCGCCTCTTACCCATCGAGACTAGCAAGCTGAGAATTTCCGGGCCACGCTATTGTGCACCATAGTCATTGTGTTAACAACTTAGTCCCATAAGTCTCTCCGTTGCATATCTTACATACTTGTCTCATATCATACTTGGCTCTAGCTTCAAAAAAACAGGAAAAGCTTTTAAGCAAAAGAGGAGCAACAAAGAGCTTGTAAGCAATAGCTTCGAGCCATTCTGTATATCATCTTCGACACCCCATACGTAGCATAGTTGGGATTGAATACGACACGTTTCTCTTAGAGGTTGGTGCACATGCGTATCTAGCCATTTGAGCAATCGAGCTAGCGTCTCTCTAGTATTCGCACAACAAGAGCATTTTCCGTGGTTGCACATTTTGAGCTCACCCCTTGGTTTTGTGGATCCCATCTATCTTCCATGTGTGTGTTCCTAGTGATATCATTGGGTTTGATCTATTTGTTTTTACTTGCATTTTTGTGAATCTTCTCAACCTTATCGATATCTTGACTAACATTTTCTTGAAATTTTTGCCACCATCCTAACCGAGCTCCTCCATAAGCCTTTTACTTGTAGGTGTGAGAAATAATTCCCGGTACCAATTCCCCTATTATAGCATCGTGAGATCGTACTTGTTACATCCACTATCTTCGGAAAAGGTAACTTTGGTTTTGTTCTATCATTTTTCCTACTCACCACCACTTGCTCATGATGGATAGGCCAAGTACTTGTATCAACCCACTCTTCATGGAGCAAGACAACGACATGAACTCCTTCATCACCAAGAGTCACCTCTTTGGTGCACAACGTGCCTTGCATCAAGAGCAACAAGCTATGAGTGATCGCATCGACAACCTTGCCGCCGACTTGCGACTTTCCGAGCAACGTACAAGGGACTACTTCGACCACAAGCTCGACGATCCCAAGCAAGAGAATGACACAAGGATGGATGAAATTTGTGCTCTGTTGCTCGACCGCTCGTCTTCCACTTCAAGAAGGAGCCCTTCAAGCTGCCACTCCGACTTCACCCTCTCCGGTTCAAGTACACCGTCTTCGAACACTCTTCGACGTGCCGCGCACAACGAGCATCACGCAAACCTTAATCCTCTAGGCGCCACCGACTCGCAAGAGAATCGCGACGTCAAACCCAAGAAGCCTTTGCACTAGCACGAGAACGGCAACGTCAACGCCAACATGAAGAGGAAGAAAGCGTGCGTCTACACCAACATGCACAAGATGCCAAGACACAACATCAAGAACAACAACTCCGTGACGAGCAAGCACTTGCGGCACAACAAGCTCTACGTGATTCGAGTCGAGCCGTTGCCGACCGAAGCCGTCAAGCCCGTGAATAAGAGGAATCACTTCGCGAAGAAATTCAAGAACAAAGATTTCTAGCTCGCGTGCATCGTTAAGTTCCTCCTCGAGCTCGCGAAGTTCCCCCACAAGCTCGCCAACACCATCAAGTTCATCGAGAGCATGAAGACAATGGAAATCCTCCATGACAAGAGCAACATGAGGTTGACAACCTTACACGTCAAGAGCACCACGAGTTGAACAATCATCTACAACATGGGCGTTATCATCCCCAACCCCAATACAATGAAGAGCAATGCTATGGCAAGCTCAAGTTCACCATGCCCAAGTTCAACGGAAGCAACGGTCCCGAAGAGTACCTTTCATGGGCATTGAAAGTTGACAAGATCTTCTGTCTGCACAATTATGAAGAAGAGAAGAAGATCGCGATGGCATCCCTTGAGTTCCAAGACTATGTCCTTATTTGGTGGGAACAAGTCATTGAGCGCCAAGAGGCAAGAGGTGATCCACCCATCACTACTTGGGCACAAATGAAAGATGTCATGAGAGCACGCTTCGTTCCTACCTACTACAACCATGACCTCTTTAAGAAACTCCAACAACTCAAGCAAGGAACCAAGAGCGTTGAAGAATACTACAAGGAGATGGAGATTGCAATGATAAGAGCCAATGTGACGGAAGACGATGAACAAACAATGGCACGCTTCTTGAATGGCCTCAACCATCCCATAAAGAAGATCGCCGACTTCCAACCATACTCAAATCTCATCGATCTAGTGCACCAAGCCACCAAAGCGGAACGCCAAGTGCAAGATGATTTCAAGTATGCCAAGTTCTCGTCCAAGACCTACGGCTCCTCTTATCAAGCTCCCGCGACTTCGGCAACTCCTACCTCAACTAGAGCATCACCAAGTATCAGCGACAAGTCAAGTTACAAGAAGACTTCGACAAGTGCAAGTCGTCCTCCTACTACAAGCAACTTCAAGCCGAAAGCTTCATCATCATCTACCCCAACCGATGAGACCATCAAGACAAGTTCCATCAAATGTTTCACATGCGGAGGCCGAGGCCACAAGTCCTTCGAGTGCACAAACAAGCGCACCATGATCCTGAGCGACGACGGAACCTACGACTCCATGAGTGAAGGAGAAATGGAAGCCCTTGAGCAAGTGGACATGTACCGACAAGTGAACAATGAAGACGAAGATGATCAAGTATTTTGTGATGAAGATTCAAGTCCCGCTCTTGTTGTCTCCAAGGTCTTGACTCTTCAACATCAACAAGACGAAGATCAAAGATGCCATATCTTCCACACAAAGGCTGGCATCAACGGACGGTCCGTCAAGGTCATCATCAATGGAGGTAGTTGCCACAACTTAGCAAGTGAAGACCTATGCTCCAAACTCCAATTGGTCAAGATGAAGCACCCTCACCCCTACAAGGTTCAATGGCTAAGTGACACCGGCACCATACAAGTCGAGCATCGAGTACAAGTCTCTTTCAAGATCGGCGCCTATGAAGACACTTTGGAGTGTGATGTCCTTCCGATGACCGTTTGCCACCTTCTTCTTGGACGGCCATGGCAATTTGACCGAGTTGTCATTCACAATGGGCGTACCAATCACTATAGCTTCAAAATGAAAGGGAAAGAGTTTGTACTACGTCCTATGTCTCCAAGCCAAGTGCTCGCCGACAAGCAAAACACCCATCGTGGAGAGAATAGTGAGAGAGTGGGCCACCAAAAAGAGAGTGAGCGCCACAAGCCCAAATTGAGTGCCTCCACGATGAGCGACAAGAAAAACTTAGTCCTATTTGCCAACAAACGTGAGATGAGAGAAGTGTGTGAGAACCCATCAAGTGTCCTACACTATGTCCTGTTGTACAAGGACAAGGCACCAAACACTAACACCTCTCACAATCTACCTTTGGTGTTATCTTCTCTATTGCAGGAATTTCAAGATCTTTTCCCTGATGAGCTACCTCCGGGACTACTTCCATTACGAGGCATTGAGCACCGCATCGACCTCATCCCCGGAGCGCCACTTCCAAACAAAGCTCCCTACCGCGTCAACCCCAAAGAAACCAAAGAAATTCAAAGGAAAGTAAATCATCTCATAGACCATGGTCATGTGCGTGAAAGTTTGAGCCCTTGTGCCGTACCAGTCATTCTTGTGCCAAAACGTGACGGTAGCTTTCGCATGTGCTCCGATTGTATACATATCAATGCTATCACCGTTCGCTATAGGTACCCCATTCCACGCCTAGATGATATGCTTGATGAGCTTAGCGGTGCCACTATATTTTCCAAAATTGATCTTAAGAGTGGTTACTATCAAATCCGCATACAGGAGGGTGATGAATGGAAAACCGCCTTCAAAACCAAGTTTGGTTTGTATGAGTGGTTAGTCATGCCTATGGGTCTCTCGGAAGCACCGGGCACTTTTATGCCCCTTATGAATCATGTCTTTCGCCCTTACATTGGTATATTTGTTGTGGTTTACTTCGATGACATTCTTGTGTTTAGCAAATCCATCAAAGAGCATGTCACCCATGTCCGCACCATTTTGCAAACTCTTAGAAAAGAGCGCCTCTATGCTAATATGGAGAAATGCCTCTTTGGTGTTGATAAGCTCGTTTTCTTGGGTTTTGTAGTTTCTTCTAAGGGTGTTCATGTAGATGAGTCCAAGATCAATGCTATTAAAACTTGGCCGCGACCAACCAACTTGCATCAAGTGTGTAGTTTCCTTGGTCTTGCGGGTTTCTATCATCGCTTTGTGAAGGATTTTAGCACCCTTGCTTCGCCTTTGCATGCTTTGAGCAAGAAGAATGCGCCTTTTGTTTGGGGACCATCCCAAGATACCACATTCAATGAGCTTAAGAATTTGCTTACTCATGCTCCCATGCTTGCTTTACCAAACTTCGACAAACCTTTTGAAATTCATTGCGATGCTAGTGGTAACAGCATAGGAGGTGTGTTAACGCAAGAGAAGCGCCCCATAGCTTACTTTAGTGAGAAATTTTCCAGAGCGCAACTCAATTACCTCATCTACGACAAGGAGCTACATGCTTTAGTCTGCATTTTGCATGAATGGGAACATTACCTTCGTCCCCATGAGTTTATCATTCATACCGATCATGAGACTCTCAAGTATCTTAAGGGTCAAACTAAGTTGAACAAGCGTCATGCTAAATGGAGTGAATTTATTGAGTGTTTTCCCTATGTCATCAAGTACATGAAGGGTAAAGAAAACATTGTAGCGGATGCGCTTTCCCGTATATGCATGCTTGTCACCCAACTTGAATTGAATGACATTGGTTTTGAGCATATCAAAGACTTGTATGAGCATGATGCAACTTTTGCCATTCCTTATAACAAGTGTTTGTTGCATGCATCTTGGGAACGCTATTACCTAAAAGACGGATATCTTATGAGAGCTAACAAACTTTGCATTCCCAAGTCCTCTCTTCGTTTGTTGCTTTTGCAGGAATCCCATGGAGGAGGCTGAATGGGACACTTCGGACGTGACAAGACACTCGCTACGGTCTCCAAGAACTATTTTTGGCCAAAGATGGTTCGCGATGTCAATCGTTTCACCAACCGGTGTTCAACATGTCGCAAAGCTAAGTCCAAAGCTCAATCTCATGGTATCTATATGCCTTTACCAATTCCATACCAACCTTGGGAAGACATTAGCATGGACTTTGTACTTGGTTTGCCTAGAACTCGAAATGGGAAAGACTGCATATTTTTCGTTGTGGACCGTTTCTCCAAAATGGCACATTTTATTCCTTGCAACACGATAGACGATGCGTCACATGTTGCAAATTTGTTTTGTAGGGAAATATTACGTCTTCATGGAATGCCAAGGACAATTGTCTCGGACCGTGACGTCAAGTTCTTGAGTTACTTTTGGAAGACCTTATGCGCCAAGCTCGGAATCAAGTTACTCTTCTCCATGGCATACCACCCTCAAACCGACGGCCAAACGGAGGTGACGAACCGTACACTCTCCACTCTACTATGAGTCTTGATCACGAAGAACATCAAGGAGTGGGAGGAGTGTCTACCAATCGCCGAGTTCGCCTACAACTGTGCAAGACATTCAACTACCGGCAAGTCCCCTTTCGAAGTCGTCTATGGATTCAACCCATTGTCTCCATTGGACATTCTTCCTCTACCGCTACAAGAGCGCATCAACATGGACGCGAGCGACCGAGTGAACCACCTCACGAAGATGCATGAAGATACAAGGCACACCATAGAGCGCCAAGTACAACGACTCGCGACCAAGCGCAACGCCAACAAGTCCCCAATGGTGTTCCAACTGGGTGACCTAGTTTGGGTACATCTCTGCAAGGATCGTTTTCCCAAGGAGTGCAAGTCCAAGCTACTTCCAAGAGCCTATGGCCCATTCAAGGTACTCGCACACTACAACGACAACACCTACAAGGTCGACATCCCACGAGACAAGTACAATGTGAGCGACACATTCAACGTCAAAGACTTGGACAAGTACCATGGTGACGAAGATCCCGATCCGTGGACGAATCTCTCCCAAGGGGGGGGAGATGATGCGGAGCATCCTTCCATCATCCCCATGGACTCTACACCGACACATCAAGCCCCACGTGGACCTATGAGAAGAGCGAGAACACATGCTTTGGAAACCAAGGTGAACTCCTTCCTACTTAGCTTGCATATGGATACGAATGGAACATTGTTGCTACCTCACCAAGATATGCTATGTCTCATTAGGTACGAAGAGGAACACCCCCAAGGAGAAGAAGAACCACTCCAAGGCCACGCGGACCAAGACGGAGTGCAACACCAGCAAAACTGGAAGTCCCAGGTGACCCCGTGCGCACGGGCCCCCGAGACCCCGTGCCCATGGGCTATCCAGGAAGTTGGCGCTGGAGCACCCCGTGCGCACGGGCCTGTACCGTGCCCACGGGACCCCCATGCGCACGGGCCCAACATACCCCGTGCGCACGGGCCTTCCAGGATGGACGGCTGAGATCCCCAAACCGAGCCCCTCTTCATCTCTTTCGACCCCAAGACTATATAAACCGTACCTAGGGCTATGTTTAGGGTTAGCAAAGTATGAGCAAAGTATGAGATGAGATATTTGTGAGCTTTGCTCCTTCTACCTTCCAATTTGTGGAATCAAGACCCCTTTGGGAAGAATCCTAGTGGACTTGAGGACCTCCTCTAGGAGAAGACTATCTTCAAGACCTCATCTCCTAGGAGTGGGAAGAACTTTGCCATTGTATCTTTCCTTAGATTGTGTTTGTGACTTGTGGATCTTATGTTGCTATCTTAGTGGATGTGTAATTGGGGAATTGTTTGAGTGATTTCCTCTTTGTGTTCTTGAGAGTTTGCCCTTTTCCCCCCTCCAAGTGTGAAAAGATCCCCTCTAGGATTTCATCCTATATCAGAAGGCCTTCGGGATGCCGTGCCAAACCCGTAGCAACTCGCCAACAAGAGGCACCGAGTTCGGGCAGGCCAAAAAGGAAGGTGGTCAGGACGGAGACGCCGGCACGGAGGTATGGAAAAACCCCGCTCCGTGGTTATCGTCTTTCTCAAAACGTAATGACGTCCATGTTTCTTTAACCGAAAAAACGCTCACCAGAATGTGTCCAGTGAGGCTGCCGATCATGCTTCCACCAGTCGGGCTCCAGGACCGGACATAGAGGCGGAAGCCGACATGGGGCGGACACCGAATACTCCTCCTACAGAGGATGCAGATAGACTATCCGCTACAAATTCAGAAGTGGAGAGCGCCATGAACAATAGGCGTCACCGAGCCATACTCCGTGACGCTTGCTTCTCCCCAGAGGCATACGCGTACCTCCGTGCTGCTCAAAATGGTCTAGCCAGAGCTACTGACCAGTATGTAAGGGATGTATGGGTAAGCAAATCTGACGATTATATGTATCAGTAGCCCCTGAGACTTGAAATAGTTAGCAGAACTGATTTAAGGATCATCTATTGTGCAGGTTCTTACAGAGAAGAATACTCGACTGTCACAGGAGCTGGAGGAATGCAAGACCCAACTTTGGGCCACCGTTGCCGCATTGAAGGAACCTAAAAAGTCCCCAGCAGGTAACATTTGTTTCAAAGAATGATAGGTACCATATAACATGCGGCGTGGCTGCAGATCTAACAATAGATATTGCAGATGAATCTGTAGAGAATCTGGAGGACCAGCATGCCGTACGACAGCTAAAGGCTGGCGAACGCGTGCTGACTAAGGTCAGGCGGGAGAAAAACAATCTCCAAGACGCCAATACCAAGCTGAGCGTGGAACTTAAAGATGTTTGAGCCCAGCTTGCGGACTCCGAGAAGGAGAATAAGCGGCTTTGACACGGCATTTTCAGTAAGTGCTTCTGTGTAAGAAGCCCCTAGGTATAATGAGCGCGGTTAGAGCATCTATAGTGTTCAAGCGAGGCACAAGTTGGCCCTTGAAGGCCTTGAGAAAGAATAAAAGAAAGAGAGAGAAAAAAGACAGATAATGTATATGCGAAAAATGGACAGAGGAAGGAGACGAACATAGAGTCCGGCGCTAGGCGTAGAATCTTCGGAGCCTGGCTGTGTTCCATGGGTTTGGCTCAAGTCGACTATTCGATGCATCCCGCAGACGGTACACTCCACTGGTCAGAACTTGGTCAATAATGAAGGGACATTCCCATTTGGGCTCGAGGCTGGTCTTTTTCTTCTCCGGCAGGCGTAGAACTAACTCGCCAACATTATAAGTTTTGGCCCGTACTTCTCTGCTTTGGTATTTGGAAGCCTGTTGCTGATAGAACACGGAACGGGCTTTTGCGATGTCGCGCTCCTCCTCCAGTGTGTCCAGACTGTCCTGCCGATCGAGCTCGGCTTCTCTTTCTTCGTACATGCGCACTCGAGGTGAGTCATGAATTATGTCGCAAGGCAGAACCGCCTCTGCGCCATACACCATAAAGAAGGATGTATATTCGGTAGTACGATTCGGCGTGGTCCGCAGCCCCCAAAGTACGGAGTCGAGCTCCTCTACCTAGTGCGTGTTAGACTCCTTTAAGGACCGCACTAGTCTGGGTTTAATGCCTCTCATGATAAGACCATTTGGTCGCTCAACTTGGCCATTGGTTTGTGGGTGATAGACTGAAGCATAATCGAGTTTGATGCCCATGTTGCTGCACCAGAGTTTTACCTCGTCGGCCGAGAAGTTCATGCCGTTGTTAGTGATGATGCTGTGGGGGATGCCATAACGGTGTACAACCCCGGATATGAAGTCTATCACCGGTCCGGATTTGGCCGTTTTAACAGGTTTGGCTTCTATCCATTTGGTGAATTTATCCACCATGACCAGTAAGTATTTTTTCTTATGGGTTCCCCCTTTAAGGGGTCCAACCATGTCAAGCCCCCAGACCGTGAAGGGCCAGGTAATGGGGATGGTTTTGAGGGCGGTGGGTGGCATGTGGCTTTGGTTTGCAAAAAGTTGGCAACCGGCACAGCGTTGGACCAAGTCCTGTGCGTATGCCCGGGCTGTCGGCCAATAAAAACCTGTACGGAAGGCCTTGCTTACAAGGGCCCGGGCTGCGGCGTGGTGGCCGCCGAGTCCGGCGTGAATTTCTACCAAAAGTTTCCGCCCTTCCACTTCGGAGATGCACAATTGAAGGACTCCGGCAATGCTTTTTTTATACAGCTCTCCCTCGTGGACCCTGTAGGCTTTGGATCGCCGCACTATGCAGCGTGCCTCATTTTGGTCCTCGGGAAGTTCCTACCTAGTTAGGTAGGCCAAGAATGGTTCCGTCCATGGGGCGATGATGGCCATTATTACGTGGGCTGAAGATGTTATTTCGGTGGCAGAGCCACCGATTATGTCAGAGTGTTCGGTATCCGGCATTTTGGCCGGATCCGGACTATTGTTACCGGTGTCCCCTTCCCAAACCACGGATGGCTTAAACAACCTCTCCAAAAAGATGTTGGGGGGCCGCATTGCGTTTTGCGCCAATGCGGGCAAGGATATCCGCCGCTTGATTGTATTCCCGAGCCACATGGTGAAATTCAAGCCCCTCGAACCTAGCTGACATCTTTAGGACGGTGTTTCGATAGGCCGCCATCTTTGGATCCTTGGCATCGAAATCTCCATTTATTTGGGATATTGCGAGGTTCAAATCCCCACGCACCTCTAGGCGTTGAATGCCCATGGAAACTGTCATTCGAAGACCATGTAGCAGGGCTTCGTATTCGGCTGCGTTGTTGGAGTCTGTATACAATATCTACAGTACGTATTGAATTGTATCTCCGGTTGGGGACGTCAAGAAGACGCCAGCCCCCAGACCAGCCAGCATTTTGGAGCCATCAAAGTGCATGATCCAATTGGAGTATGCGCCGTACTCTTTAGGGAGTTCGACTTCCGTCCATTCGGCGACAAAGTCGGCCAATACTTGCGATTTAATGGCTCGCCGTGGTTTGTATGTTATGTCGAACAGGAGGAGCTCAATGGCCCATTTGGCAATCCGGCCCGTGGCATCACGGTTGTTTATAGTATCATTAAGTGGCACTTCCGAGGCTACTGTAATCGAACACTCTTGAAAGTAGTGTCGCAGCTTCCGGGATGCCATGAATACCGCATAGGCTATCCTTTGTTAATGTGGGTACCGTGATTTGCATGGAGTGAGGACAGTGGATACATAATATACCGGCTTTTGAAGAGGGAATTTATGTTCGTCCGCTTCTCATTCGACAACGAGCACCGCGCTTACAACCTGATGAGTTGCCGCAATTTATAACAGCATTGGTTCGCCAATGTTTGGAGCGGCCAGGATTGGGTTGGTTGCCAGTATGGCTTTTATTTCTTCCAATCCGGCTGTGGCAGCGTCCGTCCACTCGAAGTGTTCGGTGCGCCAAAGGAGGCGATAAAGGGGTAATGCCTTTTCTCCTAAGCGGGAGATAAAGCGGCTTAGAGCCTCCACACATCCAGTTAATTTGTGGATTTGTTTGAGGTATGTTGGGGTAGCCAACTATGACAAAGCTTAGATTTTGGCCGGATTAGCTTCAGTTCCTGTACTGGAGACAATGAAGCCTAGGAGCTTTCCGGCTGGTACGCCAAAAACGCATTTTTCCGGATTGAGCTGGATGTCGTATGTTCGGAGGTTGTCGAATGTGAGCCTCAAGTCATCTATTAGAGAGTCGACGTGTTTGGTTTTGACGACCACATCATCTACGTATGCCTCTAGTGTTTTGCCGATCTGTTTCTCCAGACATGTCTGAATCATGCGATGATATGTTGCGCCGGTATTTTTGAGCCCAAAAGGCATTGTGTTGAAATAGAAGGGGACGTATGGTGTGATAACTGCCATTACGGCTTGGTCGGACTCCGCCATCTTGATTTGGTGGTAGTCGGAGTATGCGTCGAGGAAACACAATGACTCGTGTCCTGCGGTAGCATCGATAATTTGATCAATGCGGGGGAGGGGGAAGGGATCCTTTGGGCAAGCCTTGTTGAGGTCCTTGAAATCGACACATAGGTGCCAGGATTTGTCCTTCTTTGGTACCATCACCAGGTTTGCTAGCCAGTCCGGGTGTTTTATTTCTCTAATGAATCTGGCCTCCAATAACTTGGCTAGTTCCTCTCACATAGCATGTCTCTTAGGTTCAGAGAAACGCCGAAGAGCCCGCTTGACCGGCTTGAATCCCTTTAGGATATTGAGGCTATGCTCGGCCAGCCTACGTGGGACTCCTGGCATGTCTGAGGTGTGCCAGGCGAATCTGTCCCAATTCTCACGCAGGAACTCTCGTAGTGCGGCGTCCACGGCGGGGTTTAACTGTGCCCCGATGGAGGCTGTTTTGTAAGGTCCGTTGGGTGGACTTGGAATTTTACTATTTCATCTGCTGGTTTAAAAGAGGTGGACTTGGATCTCTTGTAAAGTATGATGTCATCCCTGTCCACTTTGGTGCGTAGCGCAGTTAATTCCTCGGCCGAAAGGGCTTTGGATAATGCTTCGAGGGCCAATGCGGCTGTTTTGTTTTCGGCGCGGAGTGCTATATCCGGATCACTAGCAAGAGTGATGATTCCGTTGGGCCCGGGCATTTTGATCTTCATGTACCCATAATGGGGTATGGCTTGGAAGATCATGAACGCCTCCCGTCCTAAAAGGGCGTGGTATCCACTACTGAACGGGATCACTTGAAATGTAATTTCTTCGGACCTATAGTTCTCCGGCGTGCCGAATACCACATCTAGTGTGATTTTCCCAGCACAGCGTGCTTCCCGACTGGGGATGATTCCTCTGAAGGTTGTGCTGCTTTGCTCAATGCGGTTCCAGTCTATTTCCATTTTTTGAAGAGTTTCCTCATAGATGAGGTTTAATCCACTGCCGCCGTCCATGAGTACTTTGGTGAGTCGAAAGCCGTCCACAATTGGACTGAGGACCAGTGCAGCTGGTGCTCGGGCTGTTCGGAATGTATGTTCGTCACTGGAATTGAAGGTAATAGCCGTGTCACTCCATGGATTCATTGCTACCACGTGGCAGATTTCGGCGAGGCTGCGGAGTGTTCGCTTGCGCCTATTATTTGATGCGAAGGTTTCAAAGGCTGTTAATACCGTATTGTTATCCACGGGATGGTGCTCTGTGGCATTTGGGATGAGAAGATCCTCACCACTTTTGGCCACCTGCTGGAGTATCCAACATGCTCTAAGGCTATGTGTTGGTATGGTATTCGTTGTACTATGAATTTTGCAGGGTCCGTTAAGCCATCCCTCCAATACGGTTCTATGCCCTGTAGTGGGTTTTTGTTTCTTTGTAACTAACTCGGGTGTCTTATGATAGTGCACCCTTTTACTTTGGACTGGGTGTATATTCTGAGCCGGATAATCCCAAAATTTCGTTTCGGTTTTCCAGGCGCTTTCCATCGCACAATACTTTTGTACTATGGACGCCAAGTCGGCGAAGCGTGATATGTCACGGCGACTTACGGCGTTAAGGATTCCCTTGTCCATGCAATTATTGCAGAAAAATGAGACTGCGTCTTCCTCACGACAGTCCTTAACCTTGTTCATCACAAGGAGGAATCTAGCCCAATAATGATGAACTGTTTCATGGGGCTCTTGCCTGATGTGGGAAAGATCGTTTATGTCTGGGTGGGTGGGTGGATTTGAGTCCGAACCCCTACCCGATCTAAGACCCAGGGGCCGAGGAGTTTCCAATCTTGGAAGCTCGGATTCTGGAGTGTTGCCCGATAAGTCTGGCCCGCTGCCTGACTCTAAGTTCAGGGCTTGGGTGATGTCCTCCCGTAAACGGGTATCTGGCTCGGAGAGCTGAGGAATCCGTACATAGTTAGTCCTCAAGATAGAGGAAGAGTCGCCGCATTGTTCCTCCACCACCGCAATATGATGGGTGACCGGTGGAGAATTAATCTCCCTTTGATCTGGTTTAAGCCCAATCCGATCATAGTCTTTAGCGACTCCCAAGGCGGCGATACGATCCAAGAGCTCGTTTAGGGAAGAGAGTTCCATTGGATCCATCTGCTCGGCGAATTCCAAGCCGACGTGGAGGCTGTTTTAGATGACCCGAGAGGTCATGGTCGGTGCAGCAGCCGAACGAGCGGGCATGATGAAACTGCCAAGCCAGAGAGTTTGGCTGACAGCCAGGGCTCTGCCAGCGGTAATGTTATTTTTAACAACGAGACGAGGCATCCTTCCTTATGGCGACAACACAGTGGAACTCTCGATGAAAGAAGCAATGTCGGTGTCAAAACCGGCGGATCTCGGGTAGGGGGTCCCGAACTGTGCATCTAAGGCGGATGGTAACAGGAGGCAGGGGACACGATGTTTTACCCAGGTTCGGGCCCTCTTCATGGAGGTAAAACCCTACGTCATGCTTGATTATTCTTGATAATATGAGTAGTACAAGAGTTGATCTACCACGAGATCGGAGAGGCTAAACCCTAGAAGCTAGCCTATGGTATGATTGTATGTTGTCCTACGGACTAAAACCCTCCGGTTTATATAGACACCGGAGGGAGCTAGGGTTAAACAAGGTCGGTTACAAAGGAGGAGATATACATATCCGTATTGCCTAGCTTGCCTTCCACGCCAAGTAGAGTCCCATCTGGACACGGGACGAAGTCTTCAATCTTGTATCTTCATAGTCCATCAGTCCGGCCAAAGGATATAATCCGGCTGTTCGGATACCCCCTAATCCAAGACTCCCTCACCTTGCGTCCTCCTTTGTACCCCCTATCCCTTACTGTCAGACTTACTCCCACAACAGATGGCAAGGTTAATGTCCGGATATGTTGTTTCCTTCTCACAAAAGCCAACTCTGTGCAAACCTAGGCCCCCTCGTGTGTATATAAACTGGAGGGTTTAGTCCAAAGTGGTTATCATAATTTTCATAGGCTAGACAACTAGGGTTTAGCCATTACGATCTCGAGGTAGATCAACTCTTGTAACCCCTATACTCATCAAATACAATCATGCATGACGTAGGGTTTACCTCCATTAAGAGGGCCCAAACCTGGGTAAATATTGTGTCCCACATGTCCCTTGTTACCATCAATCCTCAGACGCACAGTTCGGGACCCCCTACTACCCGAGATCGGCCGGTTTTGACACTCACATTGGTGCTTTCATTGAGAGTTCCATTGTGTTTTCGATATAAGGATCGATGGCTTGCCTTGTCAACAACGATGGTATAACTTCTGGAAGGAACCTAACTTCAGGACATGTCCTCCAGCTCGGTAGTTTCACCATGGGCGCGCGCACGGCCGTTAAGCCAATGTCGGCACCCATGATCGCCAAACATCACCTCCGCATCGGCCTAGAACACTTCGAAAAGATGGATCTGGTGGATATCTCATCCTTGAACGAGCTGCTAGATCGCATTGCTGCCCTGGGGCTTGCAACAGACTATGATCGGATCAGGATCAAACCCGATCAAAGGGAAATCAAGTCCCACCGATCACCCATCCGGTAGCGGTCGTTGAGCAACGAGCCGAAAACACCTCTTCCCCTAAGTGAAAAACCAGCTATGTTCGGATCTCCAAGCCCCTCGAGCCAGACACCCTTCCTTCGGACGAGACTTCATGTCCTCCGAACTTATGGTCGGACATAGAGCCCAGAAAGCACCTGGATCTTCCCAGGGCTGAACTAGTGACCTCGGAGATTTTTCAAGCTCTAGATTCAATCTTGGGCCAGTATTCGGGTTTTAACCCACCCAGCCACCACAATCAATATTCTCCAAGTAATTCAGGCCCTGTAGACATATGTGACCTAATGTATGTTCATCAGCAACCTCTAGAAACAGTCCATCACTTCTGGGCCAGATTCCTCCTTGTTAAAAACAAGATCAAAGATTGTTGCGATGACGAAGCAGTTCTGGATGTTTATCGTAATTGTACGGACGAGGGAATTCTGAACACCCTCAACCGCCGCCACATACAGACCTTCACGGAATTATCACACTTAGTACAGAAGTTGTCAGATTTCGGGTTCCGGCAGACCCTTGAGGTTCGAACACTGGGGTGCGCACGGAGATTTCGCCTTCTACCTACCTACACCTCTCCGCCTCGCTAAGATCTAAGCTATGGAAAGAACAGCACAAGAGACACAGGGTTTATACTGGTTCGGGCCACCATTGTGGTGTAATACCCTACTCCAGTGTGTGGTGTGGTGGATTGCCTCTTGGGCTGATGATGATGAGCAATACAAGGAAGAACAGCCTCGCGAGGGTCTGTTCTTGGCTGAGGGGATGAACTGCTAGGAGGAGTTCAGTCACCCTTCTCTCTCTCTCTCTCTTCTCGATTCTCTCTCCGATTTCCATCATAGCTAGTTTCTCTCTTGGCTTCTAGATTCTCCCTTCTTGATTCCGATTCTCCTACCCTGGGGGTCGCTAGTCCTATTTATAGGCAAAGGCCCTGGGCCTCTTCCCAAATATTAAGCGGGAAGGGCGCCAACAATTGGCCATTTTGAAGGGGAACATCTGGTACACTTATCCTGACTAAAGTTGGTCCTCGCCTACCAAAGGCTCTAGTGGTGACGCTGGCTTGGGCTCCACAATGACTTCCTCCCTGCCGTTGGACTGGTCTTGGTCTCGTTGCACCGAAATGGGTGCCTTTGCTTGATGCTCTCGCCTGCGCTTGCTCCCTTTGCACCAAAGAGGAAAGAAGGACACCGCGCAGGCTGGCGCCCGCCTGGCACCCTTGGTCGTCATGGCTTGCGTCACGGGCACCTCGTGAGGTACCCCGCCTTGATCTCTCCGCCTCCTCGCGAGCCAGCCTGACGAGGCCGTGCCTGAGGAAGCTCCGTGTCGTCCGCCCCGCGAGGCTTGGCCCCTCGCGAGGGTCTTGGGTCTGTGTTGGTGAAGATGGGCCGCACTGGGCCCCCTTTTGAGCCATGCCGCAAGCCGCAGGCAGGCAAGTCTGGGGACCCCCGTTCCCAGAATGCCGACAGAAGTACCGTGCGAGGGAAAGCATATGGAAAGCCCAGAAAGCCCGGTTGGAACCCACTGCCTTTAAGCGGTCCACCACACGGGCAAAACGGATACACCCCTATGAGGTATCTGACCATAAGCCCGTTGGCATGAAAAACAAACCCCTCACAGGGCACAGAACAGTTTTTGACAAACTCCTCGACAAACCCTATCAGATACATGCGACGCCGAGTACTGAACCAACTCACAGCCTGCGGGCATGATGGATACTCCAGCAAGTAGCTAAAAGCGGTGAGGCTATCCTCACCAAAATTACTCTAGAGAAGCATTCTTCGGAGGATGACGATGTTAACTTATTTACGATCTTCGAGACCTTCTCTTCAAATAATCGAGGCAAAAGGATGCTCCCCGAACTCGCCGAAATCAACCAAGTAACCACAATGAACCCTTCGAACGACGCAGGCATAACTTTCACTGCCGACGACAAACCAAGGGCCCGATCAGTCCGATCACCAGCCGCCTTGGTCTTAAACCTGATCTTGGATGGCTTTTGACTCACCAAAGTGCTCATGGACGGCAGTAGCAGACTTAACCTCATCTATGAGGACACACTCAACAAAATGCAAATTGATAAGGCCCGCATCAAGCAAAGCAGTATGACCTTTCGAGGCATCATACCTAGTCGAGAAGCATGATGTTCGTGGAAAATCAAACTCGATGTAGTATTCGGCACGCCTAAGAATTACAGGTCCGAAGAGTTGCTCTTCCACGTGGCCCTCTTCAATAGCGGATATCACGCCCTTTTTGGGCGGGACACCTTCTCATGCTTCCAAGCCATACCCCATTACAGGTACATGAAGCTTAAAATGTCGGGGCCCAACGGAGTAATCACTCTCACCAGTGATCCGGATATAGCACTCCGTGCCGAAAACAAAACTGCATCCTTAGCCCTCGAGTCACTATCCGAAGCAACTGTGGCTAAAGAACTGACCACCTTGAGATCCACGGTTGATAAGGATGATGTGATCCTCGATAAGAGGCCCATATCTACCTCTTTCAAACCAGCAAATGAAATAGTTAAATTTCAAGTGCACCTGACGGATCCCAACAAACAGCGTCCATTGGAGCACAACTTGATCCAACGGTCGATTCTGCTTTACATGCAGTCCTGCACGAAAATTAAGACATCTTTGCCTAGCACCCTACAGTCATGCCCGGAATCCCATGCTGACTGGTCGAGAATAGCCTCAATACAATCAAGGGGGTTCAAACCAGTCAAGCAAATGCTACGGCGATTTTTCGAACCCAATTGACAAGCTACGGATGAGGAGCTAGCCAAACTACTCGAGGTTGGGTTCATTAGAGAAATCAAGCAACCCAACTGGCTAGCCAAGCTGGTCATGGTGCCGAAGAAGGATAAATCCTGGCGCCTTTGTGTCGATTTCAAATACCTTAATAAGGCTTTCCCTAAGGACCCTTTCCCGCTGCCCCGCGTTGACAAAATTATTGACGCAATGGCGGGACACGACTCATTGTGTTCCCTCGATGCTTACTCCGGATACCATCAGATTAATATGCAGGAGTCTGACCAGGCTGCAACAGCATTTATTACCCTGTACGGGCCTTTTTGTTTCGACACTATGCCCTTCGGGCTTAAAAACGCCGGTGCCACTTACCAACGCATGATTCAAACATGCTTGGAAAAACAAATCGGCAAAACTGTGGAAGCATATGTGGATGATGTGGGCATCAAGACTAAACATGTCGAATCATTGGTGGACGATCTCTGCCTCACATTGGACAACCTCCGAACATAAGACATAAGGCTTAATCCGTAAAAATGTGTTTTCGGCGTTCTAGCTAGGAAACTGCTCGTATTCATTGTTTCCAGTAGAGGAATTGAAGCAAACACAGCTAAAGTCCGAGCCCTGTCACAATTGGCCATGCCAACAGACTTAAAACAGGTCCAAAAACTAGCTGGGTGCGTGGCAGCCTTAAGCCACTTCATCTCTAGATTGGGAGAAAAGGCATTACCACTTTATCGACTCCTTTGACGCACCGATCACTTCGAATGGACGGATGCGGCCACAACTGGATTGGCAGAAATAAAAACCTTGTTTGCAGGCAACCCAATCCTAGCCACCCCGGGCGTTGGCGAGCCTATGTTGCTCTATATATCCGTGACTCACCAAGTAGTGAGCGCCGTACTCGTCGTCGAGCAAGAGGAAAAGGGACACAAATTCCCCATCCAGAAACCAATATACTACGTATCGCCGGTTCTTACACCATGCAAATCCCGATACCCTCACTATCAGAAGAAAGCTTATGCAGTCTTTATGGCATCCGAAAGCAGTGGAACTATTTTCAAGAGTGTTCGATCACAGTGGCATCCGAAGTACCACTCAATGACATCATAAATAATTGGGATGACACCGGTCGCATAGCCAAATGGGCCATCGAGCTCTTACCATTTGACATAACATACAATCCATGCCGAGCTATTAAATCTCAGGTGTTGGCCAACTTCGTCGCCGAGTGGACGGAAGCCGAGCTCCCTAAAGAGTACAGCACATACTCCAAATGGATCATGTACTTTGATAGCTCTAAAATGTTAGCCGGACTGGGAGCCGGTGTCATCTTGACATCCCCATCAGGGGACACAGTCCACTACGTGCTTCAGATCCTGTATATGGACTCGAACAACGCAGCCGAATATGAGGCACTCCTACATGGTCTCCGAATGGCTATCTCGATGGGCATACAATGCCTAAAGGTGTGAGGTGATTCAAACCTCGCCATATCCCAGATAAATGGAGAGTTTGATGCAAAAGATCCCAAAATGGCGGCATATAGAAACACCGTACTAAAAATATCTGCTCAATTCGAGGTGCTCGAGTTTCATCAGGTTGCTCGAGACAGTAACAGGCAGCGGACATCCTTGCTCGGATGTGTGCCAAGCACGATCCCGTCCCGCCTAATACCTTTGTGGAAAGGCTCTTTAGGCCATCCGTGGTGTGGCAGGACGAGAGTGGAAAAATTAGTCCAGACCTGATAACACCCCCGGTAGCCGAACAAGATTCAGGTATCATCGGGGGTACGGATACTAAAGTAACAACCTCTCCTCATGAAATCATGGCCGTTATTGCTCCATGGACCGAACCCTTCATGGCCTACCTTAATAGGTAGGAACTTCCTGATGATCAAAACAAGGCCCGTCGCCTAGTTCGACGTTCTAAAGCCAATAAAGTTCATGCAGGTGAACTATTCAAGAAAAGTACCACTAGAGTCCTCCAAAGGTGCATCTTCGAAGACGAGGGACAACAACTCTTGGCTGAAATACATGCTGGTCTGGGAGGCCATCACGTCGCAGCTCGGGCCCTTGTAAGCAAGGCCTTCCGGACACGTTTCTTCTGGCGGACGGCCCGAGCAGACACACATGCCCTTGTGCAACATTGCGTAGGATGCGAGATCTTCGCCAATCAATGTCACATGCCTCCCACAGACCTACAAAAAATCCCTATCACGTGGCCTTTTGCGGTCTAGGGGATGGACATGGTCGGACCCCTTAAAGAGGGAGCCACAAAAAGAAATATTTACTGGTTATGGTGGACAAATTCACTAAGTGGATAGAGGCCAAACCAGTGAAAATGGCTGAAGCAGGGCCAGTTATTGAATTTATATCCAGCTTGGTACACTGTTATGGTGTCGCGCACAGCATCATCACTGATAGCGGCTCCAATTTCACAACCGATGAGGTAAAAAAACTGGTCTGCAAACTTGGGCATTAAGCTCGATTATACATCCATCTACCACCCTCAAACTAACAGTCGGGTTGAACGGGCCATTAGCCTAATAATGAGTGGCATTAAACCCAGACTGGTGCGCTCCTACAGGAGTCAGATAAGCATTGGGTTAAGGAACTCGACTCCGTGCTCTGTGGGCTGCGGACTACACCTAATGGCACGACCAGATAGACACCTTTTTTCATGGTGTACGGCGCAGAAGCTGTCTTGCCCTGTGACATTATTCATGACTTACCTCGAGTGTGCATGTATGAAGAGAGAGAAGCCAAGATCAATCGGCAGGACGACCTGGATGGCCATGAAGAGGAGCGCGATATTGCACGAGCCCGTTCCGCATTTTAAAAACAACAGGCTAGGAGATACCAAATCAGAGAAGTGCGGGCCAAGACTTATAATGTCGGCAAACTTGTTATGCGCCTCCTCGAGAAGAAGAAGGGTAAGATCAAATCAAAATGGGAGGGCCCCTTCATCATAGACAAAGTTATCACAGGAGGAGCCCATCGCCTTCGTAATGCATCAGAAAATCGCCTCAAGCTGAACACTTGGAACGCTGCTCGGCTCCGAAGATTCTACGCATAATTCGGACATATCTTATTCTTTGTCCTTTTATTTTCCCTCTCTTTCTCTCCTCTTCCATTTTTTCCTATATCCTTCCCAGTGTATGATCAGATATGCCGAACTATTAGGGGTACACATCTTTAAATGTATACACCCCACTATGACTGGGGGCTTCTTTGACGAAGCTTATTATTAAAAGCTTGGAGCTAACATTAAATATGCCTTTTGTTATATACCCTTTTTCCATTATATGCACCTCTATGACTTAAGTTTTTGCCAAGCCGGGATGCCTCGCTCCTGTGTTTATACCTTACGATCCCGATTGTTCGGCTAGGGTGTAAAGGAAGCACCTCTGCGATTGTTACAAACGGGTAATCTGGACCTGTACCTCGGATGGGTGAAGCCGAAAGCTAGCATTCTTAAGGGAATAATTGGTCGGCAAGCAACGAAAGAATGTATATGTTTCTGTAACTCTTCTCAGAAGGGAAAATATACGGGGTTGGATCCCCATAATTAGGATCAAAGCCTAGGTAAGCATAATTAAGCATGCCAACCCAAGGAAAGGAACCCCTAACGGAACTATTTTCCTTGGAAGATGTTTCTTATGATAATTAAGTAATGTAACATAACTCACCCAACAAAAATTGGTCTATTTGAGCAATATGGCTGGATTGCCTGGTTTCTGGACATAGTGCATGTTTTTTGCATTCCTACATATATCCGGATAAACTCCACATTCCTGGTTCGGAGGTTAAAGCCGAAGGCCTGCGATGATAATTTTTTTACATGTTCGGTTGGAGACAAGGTTGATCAAAAAGTACATTGATACATTGAATCAAATGCCTACTCCTTATCTATACCATCTGTAAGACAGTCTAAACTATAGTCTTCTTGCGAATACTTTGCAGCTATCATTACTTGGTCATACACCAAGTTCACCGGAATCTCTTTCCCATCTGGTCCCTGTGGTCCAACTCGGGACATATGATTCGGATCTAGCTTGGTATGGCATGTTTTCACCATTGCCTAGGCTTCTCGTGCGCCTTCACGACATGCGGACGTCTTCCATAGCTCAAAGCTGCGCTAAGCATCTTTGAACAGGCTCGTCAAACCCTCCATACTTTCTAGAGGGATATCGGATGGCCATAAAGCCTTGGACATACTCCTCATGGCTTTCCGAGCCTGCTCATGCACCACGGATAGCTCCTTAAGCACATCGCCTCGAAATCTGGATACTTCTTCTTCAGGCTGACTAGTTAATAGATCTGCATCAACAGAGTTAGGAAATTCCAAATTATGGAATAATATGAGTCTCTCTGATGGTTCTAAAAGTCATACCGAATATGCCGCCTTTCAACTTCTCATTCTCTTTTCGTGCGGCCGATAACTGAGCCTTTAAGCTCTTTATCTCTTTGGATTGTTTGACTTTTTCCTCCTCATGTTTATTCTTCTGACCAATGGTCATTGCGGCCTTTTTAATCTCTACAAGCTTAGCGATGACGGCATTCAGCTGTGTCAGGTTTGTTTTCAGTTCATGGGACATCACACCATTCTTCTCCTTGAGAACCTACAGGTCACACCGATACTTAAATCGGTTGGCCTCACCGGTTCCTGTCTCAGGGGCTACTGGCAAATATCTATTAAATTCTCGTATACTCTTACTTGCATATCCTTTGAGAACAGTTAACTAACTCCGGCAAGTCTGTCTCGAGCGGCTCAGATATATGCATCCATGGAGCTGAGTGTTGTAAATTCCTGCTCAGAAAAAGCTGGAGCATGCATGGCCTCTTTCAGTAGACGATGATTCATTACGCTCTCCACCTCAGAATTCATGATAGATATGTCATCCGAATCCTCATGAGGGGGAAGATCTAGCACTACATCAATCCTCGTCCTGGTTGACGAGTCCGGTGTCGGATGGGCTGACATTCGGCTAGCAGGGCATTTTCCCACTGTCTGCCACGTGCTCCTCCTGAAACAAAAGGTAGAAGGGAAATTTAACAATTCGAACTTATGCTTAGGCACATGTCAATGGACATACCCCTTTGAAGATGGAGGGGGCTCTATATCATTGCTGGTTTCCTTTCGTTTTGAATGATTACCCTGCATAGAGGCCGCTCTCGAGGGAGTGCGGCCTGCCGAGCGCCGATCCTATGAAGTACAATTTAGTATAATGGATAAGGTGCAAGTAGGGACCTCTTCTCGAGAAATCTCTTTGAATACTTACAATGGAGAAGGGGTAAAGGCGCGGGTAGTCGGCCGCAATAGCCACTTCAGAGCCATCAAGGCTCGCTTGATAAAATACTCCATCATCGAACTCTATGTATATATCTGGATCCTCGTAGAAGCCAGGGTCTTCGGCCCAATTATGATCCTCTGGCTGTGGGGCGGGACAGTGAAAGTCCTCGATCATCTTCCTCCATGATTGTTTTAAGACAACAAATAATAATTTTTGATTAGTGTGGCATGATAGCAGTAAAGCAGCACTGATGATCAAAATCTTACCCATTCAATGGGCTTGTACATGGAATAACCTTCTCGGCTGTTTAAGCGGAGGAAGTCTTCTTTTCCCCCTTATATAGATCGACCAGGATCATGGCCAGTTCTTCAGGGGTGTCCGGACCCTTGCGTCTGTAAGGAGATGCATCGTCTTCTCCGTTTGAGCACCATAAAGGAGTCACTCTGGACTAAAGGGGTTGGATACATAGTTTCATTGCAATGGCCATGACTTCGATTATCGAGAGCTCGGTTTGAGCTAGCAATCTAACCTTGCTCACCAACCTTTTTATTTCCATGCTGTCTTCCTCCATGGGACTTCAGGGACGCCAATTGAGGCGTTTCTTCAAAGGAGAGCTAGAAAATTCAGGGAGGCCGCACCGAACTAGGTCTGGAAGTGGGACATCATCAATATAAAACCACTCCGAAGACCATTCTAGGCTACCTCTTTGGGAGTTCCAATAGGATAGCCTGATCTGGCTGTGCGCCATACTTCGATGCCACCCACTTGAAATATGGAGCCCCCTCGATGGTGAGGGACGAGGCAAAATAACTTTCTCCATAATTCCAAATGGGCCTCGCAGCCTAGAAATAGTTCGTGAAGAGCGATGAAGCCTGAGATGTGCAGAATTAAACCTAGGGTGAGGTTGTGCTGCTGGATATCGTAAAAATCTAACAGACCCCTTAGAAAGGGATGGATCGGAAATCCTAAGCCTCACAAGAGGAACGAAATGAAGAACACTCTCTCCTCCTTATTGGGGTTGGGGAAGTTTTCAGCCCGTACATCATTGCCAATCGAAGCTAATCCCGCTCGTACGGGGACTAGATCTGCGAGGGGGAGATATCCTTGCATCTGGAGTCGACTCAACTGAAGATGAGACACTGAACAACTCTGCCAATCACCATCTTAAGGGACATGGGGGCGCAGAGAAGAGCCTGGGGCGCTGGCCATGTTTTGTTTTTCATGGCTAGACCTGGTATTCTCTTCGTGATGTGGATGGTGCTTGGGGATCTAACCTCTTTATATAGGCGTCGTCCCTGTCTGGCTAGGGGTTTTCTTTTTTGGGTAAAAATTATTATGGACCATCCCCATTTGCTCAGCGCATGGAAATCGAGGCGATGACTGGGAAGGAGTCGTAAAGGTAGAATGTGGAAGGCAGGGACGAGTTTTTATCCGTCCAAGGAATGATGAAGAACTAACCTTGCAAAAGCCAAAGACATAAGCCAGATACTGCATCGTCATTTGAAGACCTGTTCGGGGGCTACTGAGGGAGTCCTTGATTAGGGGGTCCTTGGGTGTCTGGGCTATTTGATACGGGCCGGACTGATGGGCCATAAAGATACAAGAAGAAGACTTTGCCTAGTGCCCGGGTAAGACTCTTGTATGCGTGGACGGCAAGGTTGCTGGGGTCCAGGGAGTCGCCACTCCTACTGGAGGAGCTGCCGGCGGGGCCAGGGGCAAGTTCAGCACCCATGGTCGCGCCGCATGGACTGCCTCTCCCGATGTAACACTCCGGGCACTGGCCGTCCTTGTCAAAGACCTTGAAGAACAACATGGAGGCACTTTCGTACTCGAAGTGGATGACAAGGGCTCCCTCTGGCCAACAGGCGCAGGCAACCTCGCCCCAACCATGGGCCATAAAGATGTCACCCAGGGGGACGACCTCGACCTCCGCCTCCTTGGCCAGGCTACAACACCTGGCGTGTTGCAGCCACAACCCGAGTGCCCCCCTTGATGGCATCTCCTCGGCGAAGAACCTCGGGAGCTCGATCCACGTGCGCTGAGGCGTTGCCGCCCACACCGCGAACTCCCGCGAGGTGCCCTCGGTGTGGGTTCGTTGGTCGGTTGGCCGCGCAGCCACGGCCAGCCCGCCGTGATCCCGCGCCGAGCGGTGCTGGGCACTGTCACCCTGCCCGCGGATCTGCGCGTGGGCGTATAGAGGGACCGGGAAGTCAGGCGGAGGTCGCTCGTACCAAGGGCACGTCACCTCCTACCCCTCGCCAGCATCGCGAGGGCACCCAAGCCTCTTCTTCGGTGGAAGAGGCCCGGGCTCTACTCAAGGGGTTTTTCCGTTCTCCGCCATGGTGAACCTCCAGATTGGTGCCACGGATGCTACGACAAGATGGCGAGACGAAGAAGAAGGAGCGGGCTACGAGGAGAGGCCAACAACTGGCCTCCATGATCCCACGCAATGATGATGTTTCTCTGCATGCAGCAGGCTCTTGTCAAGTCAAATGGTTGCCAAGGTAGCGTGGGAAGAGGAGACGCCCACGCCCCAGCAAGAGCCATGCGCCAACCAAGGCCGCATGCGGTTAGGGCCCGCGGCGCTCTACACTAGCCCTTTGGCTTCGCCTCAAAGCCAAGTTCGAGCGCGCCTTGGGCCCTGGGGCTAATGTCGGCATTCTAGGAATGGGGGTACCCAGACTTGCCGGCGTGCAGCCCATGGTGTGGCCCCACCGACGGCCTAGTACGGCCCACCTTCACCATCAACAACTCAAGACCCTCGCGACGGGCCAAGCCTCGTGAGGCAGACCACGCCAAGACCTCCAGTAGGAGCGGCCCCCTCAGGGTGGCTCCTAAGGAGCGGAGATTCCTATGCAAGCCTCACCTCGCGAGATTCAGGTGACGTGAGCCATGACGATCAAGGACAGGCGGGCGCCAGGGGGCGCAGGACAACAGTTTTCTCTTTGGTGCTAAGCAGGCAAGTGCAGGCGCGGAGTCCAGAGGAATCAGCCAAAGGTTTCCATTCCCGTGCAACAAGACCAAGACCGCTAGGACGGCAGGATGACGGTCATCCCCGTGCCAACCATGGCGTCACGACCAGAGGCTTTTTGTAGGCAAAGACCACTTTTGTCTAGATAACATGTCCTAGTTGTCTCCCTTCGAATTTGGCCGTTGTGGGATCAATTCCCGCCTTCATTTGGGAAGAGGACCAAGGCCACTATAAATAGGGCCTAGCCACCACCATAGAGAGGGATCAGAACCCGATTGGATACATTATATCGTCGCTAGCTCACCAGCCCACTCAAGCACAAGAACACGCCTCCTCCTGAGGTTGTTGTCCCACTGTACTAGTTCATCCTCAGCCCCTTCAGGCCAATCCACCACAGGATTAGGGTTTTACAATGCAAGGTGGCCCGAACCTGGGTAAACTGTTGTGTCCCATTTCCTTCCAGTTCATCGAGCTAGGTCGTGAGATGAGTAGGTAGACTAGGGAGGTTGATTTCCTCGCACGCACCCCGGAGTCCGAACCTCTCAAGGGTCTGCGGAGCCCGAAATCTGACATTTGGTGCACCAGGAAGCAGTGCGTTGGAGCCTCTGTTCTTCTAGATGATCCGCCACCGCCCCGCAGTTCCGATGGCCGATGCTCTGAGGGTTCATGTCGAGCACTGGGTTGCTTGGCCTACTCGAGCAGTGTCGTCCGCCCAAGAGGATCTCAACTCCACGCTCCTGCTGGCCCACACGCCGCCCAATGTCGTCGGTCGTGAGCGGCGCCGGTCGCCGCCGCCTGCCCTCACGCCACGTCATGCGCGCGCCACCACATGGTATTCGAGCTATGCCGCGACGATGGCGCCACACACTCACCAGGAGCAGGCAAACATGCGACCCGCGCTCATCGTGGCGCGGGAACTGCTATGATGCAAGTTGGCGGAAGGCGACCGTGACTCCCTGCTGGAGCGGGTCGTCGAGCTGCTTGATGCCAACTGTAGGGGTGCGACACCCTTCTACACCCTGCCTACATCACAAACGACATTGGGGGCGCGTGCTGGTGATACGTCTTCGTCGTATCTATAATTTTTCATTGTTTTATGCAAATATTATACAACTTGTATACACTTTTGGCAACTTTTTATATGATTTATTGGACTAACCTATTGGTCCAGTGCCCAATGCCAGTTCTTGTTTTTTCTTGTTTTTTGTATCACAGAAAATCCGTATCAAACAATGTCCAAAGGCGATAAAAATTTACGTAGAATTATTTTGGATTATATGTGATTTTTAGGAGGTGGAATCACCGCAAACGGGGGCCCACAGAGCCCACAACCCACCAGGGCGCGCCAGGCATCCCTTGGCATGCCCAGGTGTCTTGTGCCCTCCTCGAAGGTTGGTTGGGGCCATTCATCTGGCACAAGAAAGATAATTTATGGAAAAAATCATGTAAAAATTTCTGAGCAATCGGAGTTACGGATCTCCAGGAATTTAAGAAACCGTGAAGGGCCAGATCTCGGGAACACGAAACAAAAGAGAACAAAGAGGGCGATCCAATCTCGGAGGGGTCCCTGTCCCTCCACTGCCATGGACATCAAGGACCAAGGAAGAAGAAGAAGGAGGGGGCTCTCTCCCCCTTTGCTTCCAGTGGTGCCGGAGTGCCGCCGGGGCAACGATCGGGGCGGTGATCTACATCAACAATCTTGTTACCATCAACACCAACTTTCTCCCCCTCTATGTAGCGGTGTAACACGTCTTCTCCCTGCTATAATCTCTACTCAAACATGGTTCTCAACTCCATATATTATTTCCCAATGATCTATGGTTATCCTATGATGTTTGAGTAGATCCATTTTGTCCTGTGGGTTAATCGTGATCTTGGTTGGTATGACTGTATATATTATTTATGGTGCTGCCCTACTATGCCCACCGTTCTCACGCTAACATGAGTGGCCCCTGCTGTAGTGTGTTTCAATATGTTCATGGTTCGCTTATGGTGGGTTACGAGAGTGAAAGAAGCTTAAACCCGAGTAGGTGGGCTACGGCGTATGGGATAAAGAGGACTTGATACTTAATGCTATGGTTGGGTTTCATGACCTTAATGATCTTTAGTAGTTGCGGATGCTTGCAGAGTTCCAGTCATAAGTGCATATGATCCAAGTAGACAAAGTATGTTAGCTCATGCCTCTCCCTCTTATAAAATTGCAAGAATGATTACCACTACTTGTTATCGATTGCCTAGGGACAAATAACTTTCTTGTTGACACAAACCCTTTATACTAAACACCTAACTTTTATTATCTCGCAAAGTAATTCTAGTTTTATTCTTGCAAAGTAGTTCTAGCATCACACCTACAAATAGTTTCATACTTGTTTCCAGTAAAGCAAACGTCAAGTGTGCATAGAGTTGTATCGGTGGTCGATAGAACTTGAGGGACTATTTGTTCTACCTTTAGCTCCTCGTTGGGTTCGGCACTCTTATTTATCGAAGAAGGCTATGAACGATCCCCTATACTTGTGGGTTATCGAGTCCTTTTTCTGGCGCGGTTGCCATGGAGCAATAGAGTGGGGTGACTATTCTCGTGTGTGCATGTTTTCTTTATCATTAAGTTGTTTTTATTTCTTGTTCTAAATTATTCTCTATCTTTAGTTGTGGATATGGAACACGAAACACCAAAAAAATTAGTTGTACTTGCTACTCATGGAGATGGGGAACCTCCTAAAACCCTCAATGCTCGTTATGTGAAAGATATTATGCACTGCTTTGATAATCCTAAGAAAAACCCATTCAACTATTTTGTAACACCCCGGATGTAACATTCCGTAATTCTAACTCCAACTCTTGCCATTTCCGGCTATGTGATATGGTATTCCCTCGTGGTTGGGTTTTTTTCTTCGTTTTTGCATTTTGTTCATGTCATGCATTTCATCTCATGTCATCATGTGCATCTCTTTTGAAGTCGTGTTTGTCTCATGCATCCGGTCATTTTCCTTGTTCTCCGTTTCACAATCCGACACTCCCACATGCACCCGTTGCACCCCTCAAATCTTGTTTCATGAGCGGGAGAAAAACGATCTCGGAATTGGTCGAGATTTCCGAGTGGCCTTGGTACATCACCGGTAGGCCGCCTATCAAATTTTGTTCCATTTGGAGATCGTTTGATGCCCCAACGGTTAACCAGGTAACCGTAAAAGCCCCTCTCTTGTTGAAGCCCAACACCCCTCCAAAACAGCCCACTAGCCCATCTAAACCCCCTCCATGCTATCTGTCGTTGAATCACAATTGTGTGGGCAAAACCCGCACCCCATTTGGAGTCTCCTAACTCCCCCTACCTATAAATATGCCCCCCCCTTCCAAATTCGCAGATAAAACCATAACCTTCATCCCCTCGCGCCGCCGGACATGTTGCCCCGGCCAACCGGGAGGCGACATGTCACCCCGCCACCGCCTGGACCTAGTCGCTACGTGTCCCCTCACCCGGGCCGCCCCACTTCCCCGTGCATCCACCAAGCGGGCCCGCCGGGCCCGACCGCAGCCCTCCCGGTCCGAACCGCCGCCGCCGTCCATGGGCGCCCTGCACCCTCCCGCCCGAGCTCCCCCTCCCACCATCCTCGTCCCCCGCCATCGAGCACCATCGCCGACGTAACCCGCCCCACAGCCACTGTTACCTCGCCTCGACCCCGCCACCTTGCCGCCAACCGCCGCCGCCACCGCGGGATCACGCCGCCCACTCCAGCCAGATCCGACCTTGCTGGTGGCCTCCTCTCCGGTGACTCCTTCCTCTACTCCTGCCACCGCTCCTTCCATCTTTGGCAAGACTCCGGCGACTACTCCGGCCGCATCGCAATCCTGCCAGCAACCCTAGATCTGAGGTTGACCACGTTTTTCTTCTAAGTCCCGAAATCTTCATATTATGTGCCCATGTTCATCATGTCATATCTCCATGCTCATAACTCCTTTTTGCGCATATAATATATCAAAATGTTCGTCTCGTGATGCTGTTCATGTTAGTGTAATTTTCATAAATGTTACTGTCCATATTGAGGCCCTAATCTTCGTTGCAAAAGTGCAATATGATGTTGTCTGCTGGAATTTATCATAACTTGCTGATTTGTCATTTTCATTGCATTTTGTGCGTGCATCCTATGAGCGTGATGTATAGATGTTTTCGGAGCATCTCCATGCCATATTTACATAGGTGCAAGCCTTGTATTTTTATGAGCTACATGGTGACTAGCACAAGCATGCATAGTAGGCCTCATGATGTTACTGATTTCAGACAGTAATTTTGCTATGTTATCATTTTGCTACCAGTAGTTCCATGCACATTTTGAGTTAGTTCAGTAAGAGTGTTTTAAAGCTATGTTACATTTTGAAGCTATGTTGTCATGTTGCTAACAGTAGTTCCATGCACATTTGGAGTTAGTTCAGTAAGAGTGTTTTGAAGATGTGGTATTGCGCTATTCTTTCATGCCTCTGGTTGTAATTATGGAGTAGTGTAGCATGTCATTTCCATGCTCTACTTCTGCTAAATATTGTTCCTGGCAGATTGTTAACATGAAGTTCAATTTTGCCATGTGTGTTGCTGGTGATACATGTACCCTATGAACTTGCTCTTTCCATGCTTAGCTTCATGAATATGTCTACTTACTGTTGGTTACCTTGTGATGCCATGAAATGCTTTGTGGTGAGTGGCATGAGCTTGCAAAGTTGCTATCATGAATCTGTTTCTGCCATGCTCTGTTTTCTACAAAGTCTGAAACATATCATATCACTTGCCATGTGTTGCTTTGGTGCTACCATCTTATCCATGCATCTATCGTTAAAGTCCAGTAAGGGAGTTTTGTTCTTTGACTTTAGTACTACATGCCATGCCTTTGTTTGCCATGATATGGTCCTATATCATGTTGTTTGATAGCTCTAAACATTGTTACCCGATGTTGTTTTTGACATGTTTAGTATTTTCTCAGTCTGTGAAGATGTTATCATTTGCATTTTTGACATGCTATTTTAGGATTGTTCTAGTGAGTTGTAGCATAGTTGAATGCCATGTACTTTGTTGCTAAGTTGAAGTGTTATAGCATAGTTTCTTGTTGCATCCTAAGTGCTATGATGTTGTTAATCGCAGTTTTGCATCATTCTTGTTTTGCTTGTCATTTGCAAACCGTGCATCCATTTCTGGTGATCCTTATATGAATTTCGACCAAAATCACTCACTCTTCCCAGCGGCATACTTGGTTTGCCAAGTTTATGCCTTGATCATCCTTTCCCTTCTAGAGTACCCATATGCATTGCACGTCATATCTTGCATTCCATGCCATGTCTTGCATCATGTTGCTTGTGCATTGCACCGTGATTGATTGTTGTTCCGTTGCTTGTGTTCTTGCTTTGGGTAGAGCCAGGAGATGAGTACCTGAGTGAGAAACCTGTTGAGTACGCTAACGAGGAGCAAGCTTTTGACAACTCTGATAACTTTGCAGGTAAGATGACCATTACCCTCGATATCACTTCTAACTTTTCTTGCTAGTTGTTCGTTCTATCGCTATGGCGCGCTACCTACCACTTGTTTATCATGCCTCCCATATTGCCATGTCAAGCCTCTAACCCACCTTCCGAGAAAATCGTTGTTTGGCTATGTTACCGCTTTGCTAAGCCCCTCTTATAGCGTTGCTAGTTGTAGGTGCCTTGGAGGTTGTTCCATGTTGGAACATGATTATGTTGGGATATCACAATATCTCTTATTTAATTAATGCATCTATATACTTGGCAAAGGGTGGAAGGCTTGGACATTTGCTCGGTGTTTTGTTCCACTCTTGCCACCCTAGTTTTTGTCATACCGGTGTTATGGTCCTTGATTTGCCTTCCTTACGCGGTTGGGGTTATGGGACCCCCTTGACAGTTCGCTTTGAATAAAACTCCTCCAGCAAGGCCCAACATGGTTTTAACATTTGCCTAATAACAACCTAAACTTTTACCTTGGGAGTTATAAGCCCGAGGGTCATCTTTATTTAACCCCCTCGGGACATTGTTCCTCTGAGTGCTGGTCCAACCTGGGCGATGTCCGGTGCCCCCCTGGCAACCAGGGTCTCAGCCAACCCGATGTCTTGCCTATCCGATGTGCCCTGAGAACGAGATACGTGCGACTCCTATCAGGATTTGTCGGCACATCGGGAGGTCTTACTGGTCTTGTTTTACCATTGTCGAAATGTCTTGTAACCGGGATTCCAAGACTGATTGTGTTTTTTTGGGAGAAGTAATATCCTTCGTTGATTGTGAGAGCTTGCGATGGGATAAGTTGGGACACCCCTGTAGGGTATAAACTTTCAAGTGCCGTGCCCACGATTATGTGGCAGATGGGAATTTGTTAATATCGGGTTGTAGAGAATTTGACACCTGACTTAATTAAAATGGATCAACCGCTTGTGTAGCCGTGATGGTCTCTTTTCGACAGAGTCCGGGAAGTGAACATGGTTTGGGTTATGTTTGAATGTAAGTAGTTCAGGATCACTTCTTGATCACTTCTAGCTTCACAGTCGTTGCCTAGTTTCTCATCTTACTCTTGTACTCGTATGTTAGCCACCATATTTGCTTAGTGCTTGCTGCAACTCCACCTCATTACCTCGTCCTACCCATAATCTTAAATAGTCTTGATCTCATGGGTTTTGAGATTGCTGAGTCCTCGTGACTCACATTTACTACCAAAACAGTTGCAGGTACCAATGATACCAGTTCAGGTGATGCTACCGAACTCAAGTGGGAGTTCGACGAGGACCTTGGTCATTACTATGTGTCGTATCCTGATGATCAGTAGTGGTGCCTAGTTGGGACGATCGAGGATCTAGCAGTTGGGTTTATCTTATTTTCATTTGGATTGTCCGTAGTCGGACTATGAGTGTACTCTGATGATGTATGAAATATTTCATCATTGTGTGGCGTGGCTATTGTAAGCCAACTCTATTTATCCCTTTCTTGTTCATTACATGGGATTGTGTGAAGATGACCCTTCTTGCGACAAAACCATAATGCGGTTATAACTCTAAGTCGTGCCTCGACACGTGGGAGATATAGCCACATCGTGGGCGTTACAACTTGGTAATCAGGCCATCCCCGACTTAGGAGCCCCCGTGCTTGATCGAATCATTGATGTTGTTGAGTCCAGAACAAAAATGTTTTGAGTATTAGGATAATATATATCAGAGAGTAGGTTTCTTTTTACTGCTTAGTCCCCTTCGTCGCTCTGGTGAGGCCTCCTGATGTGGATGTTTTGTCTTTCCTCCCCTCAATTTCACTAAAAAAATTAGGATCACGCAGGTATCTTGGGATCGTTCCGATATTCTTGTGACGAGTACATTGTTCTTGGTGTCTCTTGACATTTAGGGGTGTGGAAGTGTCCCGGGGAGTTGAGCTCCGAGGTGTTGTCGTCACAATTTTATCGTTGCAGTTCTGGAATACCTGAGTTCGCCGACATCGAAAATCTCTTTTATGCAGTTAGTGGTGAGATAACCTCGATGCCACCTAGTACTAGGGAGGGAGTTGGGGAGTATTGCCATAGCTTATATAACGGATGCTTTTCAAAAGTTGAGGTACACAATTTCCGGAGTTTTCTTGGTTATGTGTTAACTGATGGATACAGTTGGCGCGTAGGGCTTGTTAGTTGTGTGATATATATTGTGCCTCCCTATATCCCCAACACCAAATTACATAACCAGAAAGTTTTAGGAGTTAATAGGTGGGAATTCAAGTAGCTCTAGTTATTCTTCCGACATATATTTGGTATGTGATTGGGCGATCATTATCACTTATTTGTTCCAGTCGTACCTTGTTGTTTCATTCATCAACCTTTATCTAAGTGGCTTCTCACCTTAATGTTCGAATGTGTATTGTGAAGACTATATGTTGTAACTTCTATCCATTGATTTAGCTTGTATATCTGTCTATCATGGTTATAATGCATGTCACCCTCTTTAGGATGGCTCCTCCAACGCGTCTGAATCTGGACCGCAATGATGGGAGTTAGGTGAACCCTCCACCTCCGCCACCACCTCTGCCTCCGGAGGCATGGAAAGCTATCATGGCAGCCACTAACGCCAACACCCAGATGCTTTTGCAACTCTTGCAAGAGCGCAAGAAATGGCAAGGCAACCAAGGAAATCAAGGTCAAGGGCAGTTCAACAACTAGCCTTACTTTGCTACCCTCAACCAGTTCCTTGCAAATCAGCCAAAGTCTTTCAGCAACTGTTCCGAGGCCACGGACGCCGATGATTGGCTCATGGATATCAGCAAGCATTTCGGATGTAGCAATGTCAGGCCTGAGGACTATGTCTAGTTCGCTTCATTTCAGCTCAAGGACCAAGCTGCTGATTGGTATCAAGAATACAAAGATTCCAGAGGAGGTCGAGTGATTACCTAGGATGACTTCTGCCGGGATTTCAAAGCTCACCACATTCCAACTAGTGTTGCTGAGAGCAAGCGTAAGGAATTCCACAGTCTCAAGCAAGGAAGCATGTCTGTGTACCAATACAACATCCAGTTTCATAAACTTGCTCGCTTTGCAAGGCAGGATGTTCCTGACAAAAAGAGCATGATCTATCACTTCAGAGGTGGCCTCAGAGAAGATCTGCAGTTAGATCTCATTCCTGTTAAGCCTACTACGTTCGGTCAATTCTATAACATGGCCCTCAAGCAAGAAGGTGCTCAACTCAAGTGTGAGGCTTCAAAGAAGAGAATCAGGGATGCAGTCCAGTCTTCTTCTTACTCATAGGTGGCAGCTAAGCAACAGAAGTTCTGGCTTCCTCCTTCTCTGTTTCGTCAGTCCTACTAGCAGAAGAACAAACTTGGACATGGATCTTCCCACCCACCCAACCCAGGCTATCAGAACGAGTCTCAGACTCAAGCTCCAAGGTCAAGTGCTCCTCCTTCTTATCATCATCCACTCTCAGAGGTGACTTGCAACAAGTGTCAGTAGAAAGGTCACTATGCAAACAAGTGCTTCAACCAAAGGCGCCTTCCTCCTCCTCCTCCTCCTATGAGGTCTTCAAGCAATGCAGTGGTCAAGCACAATCCCAAGTATGCAAGGGTGAACATGATGAATGCAGCTCAAGTAGAGGATTCTTTAGAAGTGATCATGGGTAATTTTCTAGTTAATGATATTCATGCAAAAGTTGTATTTGATACTGGTGCATCTATTTCATTCATATCAAGACCTTTTGCATCGATGCATCTATTTCCTCTCCGAGTTTGTTCATGAATACCAAAATGATGGCTCCGAATGTTTCCATCAAGATGGGAAACTATAAATTTCTGTCTTCTCCAATGGTTCTTGGCGACTCTGCTATGATCTAATTCTCGGCATGGACTGGCTTTCTAAGCACAATGCTCAACTTGATTGTGTTGTTAGGGAGATTATGTTGACACACTCTTCTGAGGATGTGATCATATATGTCGTGTAGCAACCCGACCTCAGACGATCAAGTCTCTGTGCTTCAGTGTCATCCCTGGATCAGTAATGCTGACACACACAATACTTGAATGGATTTATAACAGAGTAGAAATCACACACATATTACATCGATAGTCTCAAGAGAGAACTTAATACAATAAATATTTCTTAAGGCCATCTAGTTAATATAACAACGGAAGGCTCGGAAGATAATGTGAGTCCATCAACTCCAACGGCATAGCTGAGTGCATGACAACGACCTAGCACACCATCCTCCTCATCTGAAAAGTCCGCAACATGATATTTTGCTGCCCGAAACGGGTCAGCACATGGAATATGCTAGCAATATAACATAGTAGATCAATGAACAGATAAATGATATCACTACATGCATATATGGCCGGTGGAGGCTCTAGGGTTATATTGTTTTTGTGAAAAGCCAATTTTCCCTACAACAAAGGAATAAATTTAATTTAACTATCTTGGTGGTTGAAACATCATTGAGAAGGTTCCTCCAACTCAATCCAAATTAAATTAATCATTAACATCCCAACAAATTAATTTTAGAGTGATGAGATCCAATCAATAAATCAAGTACCATATACTCAAGATGTCCATAACCGGGGACACGGCTAACCATGATTAGTTTGTACACGCTGTAGAGGTTTGCGCACTTTTCCCCACAAGACTCGATCTCCTCCATTGGATTTCTCGCACTACAGGGTGTTTGAGAAACGGATGACAGAGACACGGTCTTTCAGAAGCATTAACTCTTTACTCTGGGTAGACAGTTACATCTACTTTCGCCTACATCTTCTAGCCTACCACTGAAAGAGGTCACACAACATACTCAACTATGCCAGAGCCCATAATGGCTTGTGGCTGCACACAGAAGTTTCTAGCATGAATAATCTCATGATCCCTTTGAGCCTGGGTGGCGGACCGTAGGATGATCACGCGGGTACTCCGGGATATCCTAGGACAACACTGGATTCTCCACGTGCCCACAAGCAATCCGCCGAGATGTCTATTAAAGTTGCCACCTTAAGTTGAACCATTAATTAGCAAACTCACATCTGTCATGGATCCACTCAAACCGAAACCACGTTTGCGAGCATAGCATAGCAATATAAGCATAACGTAGAAGTAACTCCCAAGGGTTTAATAGTAAAGCAGGTAATAGGTTCTACCTCATCATCTAGTTCCTAGACCCACATGTTAAGAGATCCTACACATGCAATGTGCGAGGGTTGAAACTAATGCAGTAAAACTGGGTAATAAAGGGGTATGATCAATGTGTTACTTGCCTTGCTGACGATTAGCAAATCCTAGAGACTCGTAGTAGCACGCTTCGCTCTCCGGGAATTCTATCGCAAAGAAACAATAGCATACATAAGCAATCAAGCAAAGATGCACGGGTAAAACTCAAATAAGAAGGTCGAATCTGAAAACTCAACTGAAGAGATTCGATTTGCAAAAAATATCAAACCAACCGGAGCAACGAAACTCAAACTACGAAAGAAACAAGATCCATTTACTAATCTAGACTAAATTCAAATTTTATGGTACCAAAATCTTTTTCAAGTTGCTTAAACAGAAAGAGGGCTTCGAGACGAAAATCTAGGCGCTTGTTTCACCTGATTTGGATAAACGACCGAAAAGATAAACTAAAATGAAGAATTAGGGTAGAAATCATGATCGAAAATAATCGCAGTGAAACCTTGGAAAATAAAACGAGACGAACAGGCTAACGAACGAAAGTTCGCTGCCTGCGGCTAGCTGACGAACAGCGTTCGTCAGAATGAAAGTACGGACGAACGTCCGGTAGATAATAAACTGACAAATAACCGAACCGAAATGTAAAAACACGAATCTAGGGTTTACTAAAAAACTGATCAGTTTTTCCTGAGAAAAACCGGACGGCGGCGGCAGCTACCTCGGCGGCGGGGCGACGGGGTCAGCGGCGGCGGGCGGCAGCGTCGGCTGGCAGCGGCGCACAGATCGAGGCGATGGCACGGCGGCTAGGGTTTGGGGTGGTGGGGCTGGTGGCAGTGTCCGGATCGGGCATGACCCGGTTAGGTCGGTGCACTTTTTTTAAAAAATAATCCTGATGTGGAAAAACAAATAAAAGAAATACTAAATGGAGTCCAAAAATCCTGAAATAAATTTTCAGGGTCCTCTTATAATATTGCAGATAAAGTGAACACTTATTTGGTCCTCTAATGCAATTTTGAAAAACACATATTTTTCCTAATTCAAATAAAATAGCAATAAAAGTCCAAAAATAAATTATTTATTTGATTTTAACATTTTTCCTCCTATATTCCCTTTATTTTGGAGAATTCATATTATCTCCTCTCATATATTTTAATATGAAATATTTTCGGAGAGAAAAATAATTAAAACCAAAGTGATCCTTGTTTTGATATTTGATAAAAGTCAAATATGAAAAACGTGAAATCCCCAACTCTCTCCGTGGGTCCTTGAGTTGCTTAGAATTTCGAGGATCACAAAGCAAAAATGCAGTAAAATATGACATGCATGAATGACCTATTTATAACATTCCAAATTGAAAATTTGGGATGTTACAAACCTACGCCCCTTAAGATGAATCTCGTCCTCGAGATTCGGGTTGGCTAGAAAATAGGTGTGGGTGGTCTCTGCGTAGATCTTCCTCTCGTTCACAGGTGGGTTCATCTTCGGTATGTTGGCTCCACTGAACTTTGCAAAACTTGACAACCTTGCTGCATGTAACTCGGCTGGCAAACTCGAGAATCTTGACTGGTTTCTCCACATAGGTCAAATCACTATCCAACTGAATTGCTTCGAGGAATATCAGCCATCTCTGCATGTCACTTCTTCAATTGGGAAACATCAAACACATTATGAACTCCTGATAGTCCCTCGGGTAACTCCAACTTGTAGGCAACCTCTCCCATGCGTTCCAAAACACGGTACGGTCCTACAAATCTCGGGGCTAACTTTCCCTTAACTCCAAAACGTTTAACTCCTCGCAGTGGTGACACACGGAGATATGATCTATCTCTGATTTCATAGACTACCTCTGAGGGAGTCCTGGATTAGGGGGTGTCCGGACAGCCGGACTATATCCTTTGGCCGGACTGTTGGACTATGAAGATACAAGATTGAAGACTCTGTCCCATGTCCGGAAGGGACTTTCCTTGGCATGGAAGGCAATCTTGGCGATACAGATATGTAGATCTCTCACCATTGTAACCGACTCTATGTAACCCTAACCCCATCCGGTGTCTATATAAACCGGAGGGTTTTAGTCCGTAGGACAACATACACATCAACAATCATACCATAGGCTAGCTTCTAGGGTTTAGCCTCCTCGATCTCGTGGTAGATCTACTCTTGTACTACCCATATCATCAATATTAATCAAGCAGGACGTAGGGTTTTACCTCCATCGAGAGGGCCCGAACCTGGGTAAAACTTCGTGTCCCTTGCCTCCTGTTACCATCCGGCCTAGACGCACAGTTCGGGACCCCCTACCCGAGATCCGCCGGTTTTGACACTGACATTGCTGCTTTCATTGAGAGTTCCTCTGTCTCGTCGCCATCGGGAAGGATGCGTCGCCCCGTCTTTAAAGATGGCACCGTCGCTAAGGGAGCTTTGGCTGCCGGCCAAACCCTCCGGCTAGGTGGTTTTCTTATGACCGCCTGTTCGGCTTCTGCGCCGACGATGACCTCTCGAGCCATCAAAAACAATCTTCATGTCAGCTCGGAACTCGCCGAGCAGTTTGATCCAATGGAGCTCTCCTCCATAAATGAGCGCTTGGATCGCTTCGCCGCCCTGGGAGTCGTCACGGATTACGACCAGATTGGGTCTAAACCCGATCTGAGAGAGATTAACTCTCCCCAAGTCACCCATCACGTTGCCGTGGTAGAGGGACAGTGCGGCGACCCTTCATCTATCTTAAAGACTCGCTACGTCCGGATTCCCGATCCCTCCAAGCCAGATACCTGCGCAGGGGAGGATATCACTCAAGACCTGAATTTAGAGTCAGGCGACGGGCTGGATTCATTGCACAACATCTAGGAATCCAAATTTTTGAGTTTGGAAATTCCTCGGCCTCTGAGCCTTAGGTGGGGTGAGGCTTTGGATTTAATTCCACCCACCTACCCCAACATAAGCGATCTATCCAAAATCAGGCAAGAACCCGATGAAATAGTACATAATTATTGGGCCAGATTCCTCCTGGTTAAGAACAAGCTAAGGGATTTCCGCGAGGAAGACGCAATCTCAACCTTCTGCAATAATTGCACGGACAAGGGAATACTCAACGCCACAAGTCACCGTGATATTACACGCTTCACTGACTTGGCGTCCATTGTACGAAAATATTGTGTGATGGAAAGCGCTTGGAAAACCGAAATAAAATTTTGGGACAATCCGGCCCTGAATACAAACCGAGCCCGAAATAAAAGGGTGCATCATCACCAGTCACCCGGGTCAAGCACTAAAAAGCAAAAACCCTCTACAAGGCATGGATCCGTACTGGAAGGATGGCTTAATGGGCTCTGTAAAATTCACAGTACAGAGGACGCCACACCAACTCACAGCCTTAGAGCATGTTGGATACTCCGGAAAGTGGCCAAAATTGGCGAAAATCTCCTAATTACGGAGGCCATAGAAAGCCACCCCAGAGACACCAATATGGTATTAACATTCTTCGAGACTTTCGCATCAAATAATATGCAAAAAAGAACACTCCGCAGCCTTGCCGAAGTCTACCAAGTAGCAACAATAAATCCATGGAGTGACACGACTATTACCTTTAACGCTAGTGATGAACCTAATTTCCGAACAGCCCATGCACCAGCCGCATTGGTCCTTAGTCCAATAGTGGACGGCTTTCGTCTTACCAAGGTAATCATGGACGGCGGTAACAGATTTAACCTCATTTATGAGAAGACCCTTCAAAAAATGGAAATAGACTGGAACCGCATTGAGCGAAGCAGCACAACCTTTAGAGAAATAATCCCCAGTCGGGAAGCGCGCTGTACAGGAAAAATCACACTAGATGTGGTGTTCGGCACGCCGGATAATTATAGGTCCGAAGAGGTCACGTTCCAGGTGGCTCTGTTCAGCAGCGGTTATCACACTCTGCTAGGGCGGGAAGCATTTACAATCTTCCAAGCAATACCCCATTACGGGTACATGAAGCTCAAGATGCCCGGGCCTAACTGGATCATCACTCTCGCTAGTGATCCGGACATAGCACTCCGCGCCGAAAATAAGACAGCCGCACTGGCCCTCGAGGCACTATCCGAAGCCCTAGCGGCTGAGGAGCTGACTGCGCTGCGCTCTACGGTGAATAGGGACGATGTGGTACTCGTCAAAAGATCCAAGTCCACCTATAAACCAGCAGACGAAATAGTCAAATTCCAAGTCCATCGAACGGACCCCAATAAAATAGCTTCCATCGGGGCATAGTTAAACCCTGATGTCGACGCCGCACTGCGAGAGTTCCTACGAGAGAACTGGGACATTTTCGCCTGGCACCTTCAAACATGCCAGGAATCCCACGCAGGCTGGCCGAGCACAACTTAAATATCCAAACAGGATTCAAACCTGTCAAACAGGCTCTTCGGTGTTTTTCCGAACCTAAGAGACAGGCCATGGGAGAGGAGCTAGCAAAGCTATTGGAGGCCGGATTCATCAGAGATATAAAACATCTGGACTGGCTAGCAAACCTGGTGATGGTACCAAAGAAGGACAAATCATGGCGCCTGTGTGTTGATTTTAAAGACCTTAACAAGGCTTGCCCAAAGGATCCCTTCCCCCTCCCCCGCATCGATCAAATTATCGATGCTACCGCAGGACACGATTCGTTGTGTTTCCTCGACGCATATTCTGGCTACCATCAAATCAAGATGGCAGAACCAGACCAAGCCGCAACGGCATTTATCACACCATACGGCCCATTCTGCTTCAACATGATGCCCTTCGGCTCAAAAACGCCGGCGCAACATATCTGCGCATGATTCAGACATGTCTGGCAAGCCTGATCGGCAAACCAGTGCAGGCATATGTAGATGATGTGGTCGTCAAAACAAGACATGTTGAATCTCTAGTAGACAACTTGAGGCTCACATTTGATAACCTCCGAACATACGACATCAAGCTCAACCCGGAAAAATGCGTTTTCGACATTCCAGCCGGAAAGCTCTTGGGCTTCATTGTATCCGGTAGAGGAATTGAAGCAAATCCAGCCAAGATCCAAGCTCTGTCGCAATTGGATATCCCAAAGGACCTCAAACAAATACAAAAAATAACCGGATGTGTGGCGGCTCTAAGCCACTTTATCTCCCGCTTGGGAGAAAAGGCCCTACCCCTTTACCGCCTCCTTTGGTGCATCGAACACTTCAAATGGACGGATGCAGCCACGGCCAGACTCGACGAAATAAAAGCCATACTGGCAACAAACCCAGTCCCGGTCGCGCCAAACATTGGCGAACCAATGTTATTATACATTGCAGCAACACATCAGGTTGTAAGCGCAGTGCTTGTCATCGAACGAGAAGCGGACGGACACAAATTCCCCCTTCAAAAGCCGGTCTGTTATGTATCCACTGTCCTCACTCCCTGCAAATCACGGTACCCACATTATCAAAAGATTGCGTACGCGGTATTCATGGCATCCCGGAAGCTACGACACTACTTTCAAGAGTGTTCAATAACAGTAGCCTCAGAAGTACCACTTAACGATATTATAAACAACTGTGACGCAACGGGCCGGATTGCAAAATGGGCCATTGAGCTCCTCCCGTTCGACATAACTTATAAGCCACGGCGAGCCATCAAGTCGCAAGTCTTGGCCGGCTTCGTTGCAGAATGGACGGAGGCCGAACTCCCTAAAGAGTACGACAAATATTCAAATTGGATCATGCATTTCGACGGCTCCAAGATGTTGGCCGGACTGGGGGCTGGCGTCGTTTTGACGTCCCCCACAGGAGACACAGTTCAATATGTACTACAGATTATGTACACGGACTCCAACAATGCAGCCGAATATGAGGCCCTTTTACATGGTCTCCGGATGGCGGTATCCATGGGCATCCAACGCCTAGAGGTGCGCGGGGACTCGAACCTCGCAATATCCCAAATAAATGGAGACTTCGATGCCGAGGATCCAAAAATGGCAGCTTACCGCAACGCCGTCCTAAAAATGTCAGCTCGGTTCGAGGGGCTTGAATTTCACCTTATAGCCCGGGAAAATAATCAGGCGGCAGATGTCCTGGCACGCATCAGCGCAAAACGCGATGTAGTCCCCCCAACATCTTCTTGGAAAGGCTGTTCAAGCCATCCGTAGTATGGGAAGGGGAGCCGAACAATAACAGCCCGGACCCAACCGCACTGCCCGACACCGACATTCTGACACAATCGGAGGCTCTACCAATGAATTAACACCTTCAGCCCATGTAATAATGGCCGTCATCGCCCTGTGGACAGAACCATTCCTCACCTACCTTACTAGGCAGGAACTCTCCGATGACGAAAATGAGGCACGCTGCATAAGAAAAGCATTACCGGAGTCCTTCAAAGGTGCATCTCCAAAGAGGAGGGGCGAAACCTCCTGGCTGAAATTCATGCCGGACTCGGCGGTCATCACACTGCAGCCCAGTCCCTTGTAAGCAAGGCCTTCCGTACAGGCTTTTATTGGCCGACGGCCCGGGCAGACGCTCAGGACATAGTCCAACGATGCACCGGTTGCCAGCTCTTTGCAAACCAAAGCCATATGCCACCCACCGCCCTCCAAACTATCCCCATTACTTGGCCCTTCGTGGTCTGGGGGCTTGACATGGTTGGACCCCTTAAAGGCGGAACCCACAAGCAAAAATACTTACTGGTCATGGTGGATAAGTTCACCAAATGGATAGAAGCCAAGCTTGTTAAAACGGCCGAATCCAGACCGGTGATAGACTTTATATCCGGGGTTGTACACCATTACGGCGTCCCCCACAGCATCATCACTGATAACGGCACGAATTTCACGGCCGACAAGGTAAAACTCTGGTGCAAAAACATGGGCATCAAGCTCGATTACGCTTCCGTCTATCACCCACAAACTAACGACCAGGTCGAACATGCAAATGGTCTTATCATGAGCGGCATCAAACCCAGATTAGTGCGGTCCCTCAAGGAATCTAACACGCACTGGGTAGAGGAGCTCGACTCCGTACTCTAGGGGCTGCGGACCACGTCGAATCGCGCCACCGGATACACACCATTCTTTATGGTGTACGGCGCAGAGGCAGTTTTGCCTTGCGACATAATTCATGACTCACCTCGAGTGTGAATGTACGAAGAAAGAGAAGCCGAGCTCGATCAGCAGGACAGCTTGGACGCATTGGAGGAGGAGCGTGACGTGGCAAAAGCCCGTTCCGCATTCTATCAATAGCAGGCTCGAAGATACCAAAGCAGAGAAGTACGGGCCAAAAATTACAACGTTGGCGAATTAGTTCTACGACTACCGGACAAGAAAAAGGACAAACTCAAGCCCAAGTGGGAAGGTCCCTTCATAATTGACCAAGTCCTGACTGGTGGAGCGTACCGCCTGCGGGATGCATCGGATAACCGACTCGAGCCAAACCCAAGGAACGCAGCCCATCTATTTTTTATATATTTTCTGTCTTACATTTCTCTTCGTCTCTCTCTCTCTCTCTCTCTCTCTCTCTCTCTCTCTCTCTCTCTCTCTCTCTCTTATAGCCCTTAAAGGCTCATAAAGTGACGCGCTATCCGCACTCATTAAACCTGGGGGCTTCTTTAAACAGAAGCTTATTCATACGGGCTTCATGCCCAACACATGTGTCTTCCGCATGTACCTTTTATTCACCATTATATGCATCGATATGAATTAAGTTTTTGCCAAGCTGGGTTGTCTGGCTCCTGTGCTTACCCCTACGTTCCCAATTGTTCGGCTAGGTGGTAAAGGGAGCACCTCTGCGATTGTTACTGCCGGGTCAGTCGGACATGTACCTCAGACTGGGTGAAGCCGAAAGCTAGCGTTCTTAAGGGAATATTCGGTCGGTGAACTAAAGGTGATCTTTTTTTTATATTTTATCTATACGCCCCCAGATGTTTTTCCTGCGTTTCTTTTCACAACATGGACATGCACCTTAGGGCATGCCTCCCAGGGAAAGGAACCCCTAATGGAACTATTCTTCCTGGAAGATGTTTCTTACTAACCATGTAATATAACATAACTAGTCGGGCACTTGTCTGTTCAAGCCCTAATGACCCCTATGCCTGGTCTCCATGCATTCCCCGGTTCCTATATAACTGCATGGGAATTCGGACACACTCCGGACCGTCAGGTCCCGAGGCTGAAGCGAAAAGGTCGGCCATGACAAATGATCTATAATCTGGCTAGAAGGCATTATAAATGTCAATTAAATTACATAGTCATTTTGACTGATTGTATTCCTCTTCAATACCATCTAACAGGCTGTCTAATTTACAGTCCTGCTGGGAATACTTTGCGGCCAACTCTACTTGGCCGTATACTAAGCTTATAGGGATCTCCTTCCCATCGGTCCCTACAGGACCAACCTCGGCCATGTGGTTGGGGTCAGCCTTTGCGTACCGCGTCTTCACCATGGCCCAGGCCTCCCTAGCGCCTTGACGGCAGGCTGATATCTTCCACAAGCGGAAGCACCGCCGTGCTCCCTTTAGATTCTCCGCAAGCTCTCCAAGACCTTTGGGCATGGAGATGGATGGCCACAGGGCCTGGGCGACGCCTTGCATCGCCTGCCAAACTCGATCGAGCAGTTGCGAGAGCTCGGGAAGAAGGTCACCCGTAGAACCGGGCATCTCCTCTGCAGGACGACCTGTTAGCACACCTACAGACATTGCTCTGTTAGTCAACTTCCCCGCCGAACTTTCTTTCAAAGGTTCGTTCAAGCACTTACTAAATATGCCGCGTCGTAGCCGCTGATTCTCCTTCACGGAGTCTGACAGCTGGGCACGAACATCTTTCAGCTTGATGCCCAGCTTGGTGTTAGCATCTTGGAGATCGTTCTTCTCCTGCCTCACCTTTGTCAGCACCTTCTCACCAGCCTTTAGCTGGCGTAGGAGGTGTTGTCTTTTCGGATTCAATCCGGCGCCATCTGCAATTTCATCTGTCAGATTTGCACCTATGCCGTGCTTCGCAAAATCCTTATCTTTCGAAGTGTATATTACCAGAGGGGGTCTCCTTGGGCTCCCCTGCCGCGGCTAGTGCGGCCTCAAGTTGGGCTTTGCACTCTTCCAGCTCCTTGGACAGTAGGGAATTCTTTTCTGTAAGAACCTGCATAACAAATGATCCTTAAATCAGTTATTCTAACTGTTTCAAGTCTCGGGGGCTACTGGTATATACATATAATTACCAGAATTTTCTTACCCGTATGTCTTTTACATACTGCTCCGTGGCTCTGGCTAGACCATTTTGAGCGGCATGGAGATACGCATCTCCCGAGTTGAAGGCATCTAACACCCCTTGGGACAAACAAGCGTCGCGAAGAATTGTCCGGCGATGCCTGTGGTTCATGGCACTCTCCACTTCAGAGTTGGTGGCAGACAACCAGTCCACATCCTCCGTCGGAGGAGCGTCTGGCACACGCCTTGCGTTCGCCTCCGCCTCCTGACCAGGCTTTGGAGCCTGGCTGGTGGAGGCGCGATTGGTAGCCTCTCCGGATGTAGTCCGGCAAGGTCTCTTTGTCCTGAAAAGAGCGGGAGTGTCAATATGCCTCGAAGGTATAACACCTGGGATAAGGGGGGCGCCATACCTTTGCGCTGACGCCTCGGTCCGGACTGCACTTCTTTTTTGCCTGCGGGGCCCTACGGCCCCTCGTTGGCTTGTCGCCGCAGGTTCGGCCTTCCGCCTTAAATACCTCCCCTGCAAAGTTCGGCTGCAATCAGGAAACTGAACACGAGTGGGGGGATACCTATTCGGGGTACTGGGACTTCGATCTCAGGTACCTGGGGGGTCAGGATTAGCCCTGGGTAATCGGCCGTAATGGCCACCAAGGCATTGTCCTCGCTCAATTGATGGAACACTCCATCAATCAGCTCCACTGATATGTCTGGATCGTCTTGGGAGGCCAGGTCGAGGGACCGTCCTGGGTCCTCGGGTTGTGGAGGAGGGCTGCTTATTTCCTTAACAGCCCGGCACAGTTCCTACGTTGAAGTTGTCAAACTGAATATTTAACAATGGGAATACAGAACAGATGGACAAGTAAATACGGCCGCTTACCCAGCTTGGGGGATTGTGCATGGAGAATCCACCCTGAGGGTTGAAGCGGAGAAATTCCTCCTCTTATCCCTTATACAAAGTGGACAAGATCTTCAGTAGAGCGGCAGCTGAATATGGCCCCTTACGGCCGTAGCGGGTGGCGTCGTCCTCCCCGTTGAAGTCCCACATGGGGTGGCTTCTATACTGAAGCGGCTGCACCCCCCGCATAATGCATTCGGCCATAACCCCGATCATGGTTAGTCCGGAATGGGCTAACAATCTTATTCGGCCCATCAGGTAAATGATGTCCCTGTCACCTCCCCTCTGAGGGCTTCGTGGGCGCCAGCTTAGGCGCTTCTTTAAGGGAGCACTGTTGAATTCAGGAAGGCCGATCCGGACAGGATCCGGCAGCGGGACGTCTTCTATATAAAACCACTCCGAGGGCCAGTCTTTGGACACCTTCTTTGGGGTTCCGGACAGATATCCGGTCCCGGCGATGCGCCACACTTCGGCTCCGCCCACTTGATACATTGACCCCTTCTTGGAACGGGGCACGAGGCAAAATAGCTCCTTCCACAGTCCGAAATGAGCTTCGACACCCAAGAACAGCTCGCAGAGGGCTACAAAGCCCGCAATATGCAGTACTGAGGCAGGCGTGAGATTATGTAGCTGGAGGCCGTAGAACTCCAGCAACCCCCGGAGAAATGGATGGATTGGAAATCCGAGCCCCCTTATTAAGTAAGGGACAAGGCACACCCACTCTCCTTTGGAGGGATTAGGGGCATTCTCCGCTTGCTCTCCGCTGTTGTAGATGGCAAGACCAGCTCAAACCGGGACCATATAGGCCGGGGGGAGAAATCCCTTGGTCTGGAGTGTCACTAGCTCGCTATGCGGGATGGAACATCTCTCCCAATATCCAGGCTTAGGGCTGGAAGGGCAAGAGGAGGAGTTGCGATGGCTGGCCATGATGGAATGGACCTTTGTCGGATGCGCTCTGATGAACACTCACGGAGGGGAGAAGGTGTGGATTGGATCTAAATCCTCGTCCCCTTAAATAGGGCATCTCATTTACGCGGCTAGGGGTGTGAATGTAAAAACACTCAGACTTTTCATATTCGTTTGACACGTGGGAAGCAGCCATTATTGGGCGTAGAAGCCAAGGAGCGCAACATCTACAAGAAACCGAAATTTATTCAAACAGGTACACGGAATTTGGAGGAGAACCCGCCTTGCAATGCCGAAGACAATCTGTGCACCGCACTCATCGTCATTGAAGCCTGGTTCGGGGGTTACTAAGGGAGTCCTGGATTAGGGGGTGTCCGGACAGCCGGACTATATCCTTTGGCCGGACTATTGGACTATGAAGATACAAGATTGAAGACTCCGTCCTGTGTCCGGAAGGGACTTTCCTTGGCGTGGAAGGCAAGCTTGGCGATACGGATATGTAGATCTCCCACCATTGTAACCGACTCTATGTAACCCTAACCCCATCCGGTGTCTATACAAACCGGAGGGTTTTAGACCGTAGGACAACATACACATCAATAATCATACCATAGGCTAGCTTCTAGGGTTTAGCCTCCTCGATCTCGTGGTAGATCTACTCTTGTACTACCCATATCATCAATATTAATCAAGTAGGACGTAGGGTTTTACCTTCATCGAGAGGGCCCGAACCTGGGTAAAACTTCGTGTCCCTTGCCTCCTATTACCATCCGGCCTAGACGCACAGTTCGGGACCCCCTACCCGAGATCCGCCGGTTTTGACACCGACAACCTCCTTGCGTTTTGAGTCTGCATAGCTCTTCTGTCTGGTCTGAGCTACCTTCAGTCTATCTCGAATCAGCTTAACCTTATCTTCAGACTCCTTAATCAAATCCGGTCCAAACAAATGGCGGCCTCCAAGTTCATCCCACATCAACGGTGTTCGGCATCTTCTTCCATACAGGGCTTCGAACGGTGCCATCTTCAAACTGGCCTGGTAGCTGTTGTTGTATGAGAACTCCGCGTAGGTCAAGTTGTCATCCCAACTAGATCCATAATCTAGCGCACAAGCTCTCAGCATGTCTTCCAAAATCTGATTGACTCTCTCGGTGTGTCCATCTGTTTGCGGATGAAAGGCTGTACTGAACTCTAGCCTGGTTCCCAAAGTCTGGTGCAGCTGGTGCCAAAACTTTGAAGTAAACTATGTTCCTCCATCTGATACGATGGTCCTCGGAACTTCATGCAGACATACGATCCTGGTCATATATATCTTGGCCAACTTTACACTGGTATAGGTGGTTTTTACTGGGATAAAGAGAGCTATGTTGGTCAAGCGATCCACTACTACCTAGATAGAATCATATCCCGATCGGGTCCTGGGTAATCCGGTGATAAAATCCATGCCAAGCTTGTCCCACTTCCATTCGGGTATCAGCATAGGCTGTAGTAATCCTGCTGGCTTCTGATGTTCTGCCTTCACTCTGTGACATACATCACATATGGCTACATACTCGGCAATGTCCTTCTTCATTCCAGTCCACCAGAAACGCTCCTTCAAATCCAAATACATCTTGGTGTTTCCGGGGTGTATCGAGTATGGCGAGTCAAGAGCTTCCTGTAGCATCAACTTCCTGATCTCGGCCTTATTGGGCTCATATACACGGTCCTCAAACCACAAGGTGTCATGCTCATCCTCACGAAAACCTTTGGCTTTTCCTTCACTCATCATCTCCTTTATCTCAACAATTTCTTTGTCATCCTTCTGTGCTTGTTGAATCTTTTCCAATAATGTTGACTGAACCTCCAGTGCCGCAACAAAACCTCTAGGAACTATATCCAAACTAAGCTTGCTGAGATCTTCTGCTAAATCCTTTGGCAATCCTTCGCTTACGATGGTATTGACATAACTCTTCCGGCTCAAGGCGTCTGCTACGACATTGGCCTTGCTTGGATGATAGTGAAACTTCATATAATAATCCTTTATGATCTCCAACCATCTCCTCTGCCTGAGGTTCAGCTCCTTCTGAGTAAAAATGTACTTCAAACTCTTATGATTCGTGTACACATCACAACGGTTTCCAATAAGAAAATGTCTCTAGGTCTCGAGCGCATGCAGTACAGCTGCTAACTCCAAATCATGCATGGCATAACTCCAACTCATGTGGTCGAAGTTGACGTGAGGCATACGAAACAACTCTTCCATCTTGCATAAGTACTCCTCCAAGTCCAAAGCGAGAGGCATCGCAATACAATTGGAAATCCATGCGTATATCCGGCAGAATCAACACTGGGGTTGTAGTTAGACGTTTCTTCAACTCCTGGAAACTTGCTTTACATTCTTCAGTCCAATGGAACTTGGTGTCCTTCTTCAACAACGCCGTCATGGGCTTCGCAATCTTAGAAAGATTCTCAATGAATCTCCGGTAATATAGCGCGAGTCCAAGAAATCTGCGGATCTCTCCAACTGAGGTGGGTGCCAACCATTCAGTGACTGACTGAACCTTGGTAGGATCCACTGTTATACCTTCTCCTGATATAACATGTCCAATAAATCCAACTTCCTTCAATCAAAACTCACATTTGCTAAACTTGGCATATAACTGATGTTCCCTGAGCTTCTCAAGAACCAAACGCTAATGTTCCTTGTTTTCCTCCTCATTCTTCGAGTATACCAAGATATCATCAATGAACACCATGACAAACTTATCCAAGAACTCCATGAACACCTTGTTCATCATACTCATGAAATAGGCAGGGGCATTAGTCATTCCAAATGACATAACCGTATACTCATACAACCCGTACCTTGTGGTGAAAGCTGTTTTTGGTATATCCTTTTCTCATATCTTCAGCTGGTGATATCCCGATCGTAGATCGATCTTCGAAAACACCTTAGCTCCTTGCAACTGGTCAAACAAATCATTTATCATCGGCAGCGGGTACTTGTTCTTGATCGTCACTTCATTCAACGCACGATAATCAACAACCATTCTTAACGATCCATCCTTCTTCTCAACCAAGAGCACTGGGGCTTCCCATGGTGATGAACTTCGTCAAATGTAACATTTCTCCAATAACTCCTTAATCTGCTTCTTGATCTCTTCCAGATCATTTGCGGGCATCCGGTATGGTCTCTTCGATATCGGTCCAGTGCCTGGCAATAGTTCTATCAAAAATTCGATGTCTCGATCTGGCGGCATGCCTGGTAGCTCGTCTGGAAATACATCTGGGTAATCCTTCACTACAGGCACTTCCTCTTGAACAACTTCCAAGAGAGAATTTAGTTGAAGCCTCCTAGGAGCATGCCTAGATACATACTTGATCCTTTTTCCCTCCGGGGTGGTGAGTAAAATCGACTTACTAGCGCAATTGATGTTTCGCCCATACATCGATAGCCAATCCATGCCTAGTATCATATCCAATCCTCGTGACTCCAAAATTATCAGATTTGAGGGGAAAACATGGCTTCCAATGGTCTATGGTATCTGAAAACATACTTGAGTTGCCATATACTCCGCTCCTGGTGAGCTTACTAACATAGGTGTTCTAAGTATTTTAGTGGGAAACTTATATTTATCCACAAATCCCCTTGAAATGTATGAATGCGATGCACCAGTATCAAAAAGAACAATTGCAGTAGATGACTTAACCAAAAACTTACCGACAACTGCATCAGGCTGCTCTTCAACCTCCTCCATGTTCATGTGGTTCACTTGTCCCCTGTTGAAAGGGTTGGGCTTCTTCCCAGAGCTTCCATTGCCATTCCCATCTGGCATAGTGTCTAGTCTTCCCGCACTTGAAACAAGTAATGTGACTTAGATCCTTCTTGGCGGGCGTTGCTGGGTTAGAGCGGTTCTGATTGTTGCCTGCTCCATTCCCGTTTCCGTTGTTGGGGCCACTGACGTTATGCGAACTTCCTCCATTGTGAGTATGGCCTCCATGGTTATGGGTAAATCCTCCCGAGTTCGGGGTGAAACGGGGCTTCTGCTGAGCTCCAGAATTGTACTTCCCTTGTCCATACTTCCTTTTGCGGCTATGTATCTCCTGCTGCTTCCCTTCAATCATAAGAGCCTTGTCTACCATCTCTGGGTAGTTGTTAAATGTTTCCACCATCAACTACATGCTCATCTCATCATTCAGCCCTTCCATAAACTTCTCCTGCATCGCGACATCTGTGGCCACATCATCAGGGGCATAACGAGATAGCTTACTAAACTCATCTACGTATTGAGCCACAGTACGATTTCCCTGGCGCAAGTTGCGACACTCGTGCTTCTTCATGCGCATAGCTTCAGTTGAGACATGGGTTGTGCAGAATGCTTACTGAAACTGATCCCAAGTGATATTGGCTACAGGGAAAGTGGTTGTATAATTCTCCCACCATGAGGCTGCTGGTCCATCCAATTTATGTGGGACGAAACGCACCTTCTCAGCATCGGTGCAACCTACGGTGGTCAACTCCCTTCCAATCTTGCGTAGCCAGTCATCTGCAACTATTGGCTTGGTGCTACTGGAAAACACCGGCGGCTGCAACCTCAGAAAATGGGCTAAGTTATCAACTGGTGGTGGTGGCGGAGAGTTGTTGTTGTTGTTGTTGTTGTTATTGTTGTTGTTGTTGTTGCCTTGGTTCTGTACTAATATCTGCATCAAGGCATTCTGCTGCTGGATCAACTGGTTGATCTCCGGTGGGAAGACAAATCCGGTATCACGTCTCAGAGGCATCTGATGGGTTTAGAGGGGATAGATTAGAATAGAATGAGGTCTAGTGAGAAAACACTACCCATATGCACATGAGACAAACACAATCATATCACACCAACAATTCAAGCAAGGGCATACAATCGGACTAGAACTATCGTTACAAAACTGCTCGAAATACTAGTATATACATGGGGGGACTACTATTCATATGGTGGTCATCTAGAAATTTTGATCGGTGGAAGACTCCATGATATCCGCTCTAGCTTCGTCTTCATAGTCATCATCACTACCATCAGGATGGGAATAAGTGTCGTCGATGATGATGTAGTCTTCAGAATGAATTTCCTTGGGTTCGTCGTCTTCTCCTCCTGGTGCGGGGTCTCCCATGAAAACTCCTAGCTTCCTCGTCAGGTTGTCATTCATCTCCGCTAGTGTTGTCATTTCCTCCTCATATCCAACGCGTGTAGACTTGAGTTCCTCTTCTAGTAAAGTGGCGGTGTAGGTCCCGGTGAAGCTGGATATTCCGATGTTCAGGTACCTAGTGACTTCCTTCAAGTGTCGTCCAAAGGGTGTGTATTCATCCGGTTGAGCAAACTTGTTCCTTGAGTCCGCCATCCTAAAGAGTATAAAATGGAGAGAAGTCAGAAATAAGTAGAGAAGAGTGACCTATGGCTCATCTTAGTGGCCGTGTCCTACATTCAGCATGTGCTCTAATATCATCTTGTAGCGACCCGACCTCAGACGGTCAAGTCTCTGTGCTTAAGTGTCATCCCTGGATCGGTAATGCTGACACACACAGTACTCGAATGGATTTATAACAGAGTAGCAATCACACACGTATTACATCGATAGTCTCAAGAGAGAACTTAATAGAATAAATATGGCTTAAGGCCATCTAATTAAGATAACAGCTGAAGGCTTGGAAGATAAAGTGAGTCCATCAACTCCAACGGTATAGCTGAGTGCATGAGAACGACCTAGCACACCTTACTCCTCGTCTGAAAAGTCTGCAACATGGTATGTTGCAGCTCGAAACGGGTCAGCATATGGAATATGCAGGCAATATAACACAGTAGAGCAATGAACAGATAAATGCTATCACTACATGCATATATGGCTGGTGGAGGCTCTAGGGTTATATTGTTTTGCGAAAAGCCAATTTTTCCCTACAACAAAGGAATAGATTTTATTTAACTATCTTGGTGGTTGAAACATCATTGAGAAGGCTCTTCCAACTCAATCCCAATTAAAGTAATCATTAAAATCCCAACAAATTAATTTTAGAGTGATGAGATCCAATCAATAATTCATGTACCAGATACTCAAGATGTCCATAACCGGGGACACGGCTAACCATGATAAGCTTGTACACTCTGCAGAGGTTTGCGCACTTTTCCCCACAAGACTCGATCTCCTCCGTTGGATTTCTCGCACTACAGGGTGTTTGAGAAACAGATGACCGAGACATAGTCTTTCAGAAGCATTAACTCTTTACTCTGGGTAGACAGTTACACCTACTTTCCCCTACATCTGCTAGCCTACCACTGAAAGAGGTCACACAACATACTTAACTATGCCAGAGCCCATAATGGCTTGTAGCTGCACAAGGAAGTTTCTAGCATGAATAATCTCATGATCCCTTTGATCCTGGGTGGCGGACCGTAGGATGATCACATGAGTACTCCGGGATATCCTAGGACAACACTGGATTCTCCAGGTGCCCACAAGCAATCCACCCCAATGTGTATTAAAGTTGCCAGCTTAAGTTGAACCATTAATTAACAAACTCACATCTGTGATGGATCCACTCAAACCGAAACCAGGTCTACGAGCATAGCATAGCAATATAAGCATAACATAGAAGTAATTCCCAAGGGTTTCTATACTACATATAAGAGAGCAAACATTATCTTCTCTAAGTGCACCCCACAAAACGTACACAGATATATTACCACCGCATGATTAGTCCCACTAAACTCAATCTAACAGCTAGCCTTGACCTAATTTGTTCTCTGTGTGCACTTAGCAATTTACATTGACTGATCGCACTCCACTGTGGAGGAAAATATGAAAGTCCACGTCTGGTCAATTAGGAAACTATATTCACGGACACTCCTATTAAGAAACTAATCACAAGCGCATCTAATTATTAGAAAACTAATCACAAACGCATCTTATTATTAGGAAACTAATCACGGGTGCATCCTATTATTAGGAAACTAATCACACACGCATCCTATTAAGAAATTAATCATGGACGTATCTAATTATTAGGAAACTAATCACGGACGCATCCTATTAGATAACTAATCATGAACGCATCTAATTATTAGGAAACTAATCGCGAGCACATCCTATCGTCTCAGGAATCGCGATCGCGAGTCGCCTGCCGTCACCAGCCCACCACCCATGCAAGCCATAGTGGGAGACACGCGAGGAGGAGTTGCGGCTTCCTCCGAACACACACACACACACACACATGCCGTAGCCGCTTTCGTCTTCTGCATGGAGGCCAGGTCACTTTTCTACTGACTGCAATGACACCGTCCATGTCCTGGCATGCTCTCCGAGAACCACCGGCATCCGCGTCGACTTCAGCTCCGTCCACAATACCCATGCTGACAACCACCCATCGCCGACGCCCTTCAAGTGGGGGCAAAGTAAGTATCCTGGACCAGTATAAGCGGGCCAAAAAATCGAGTGGGGGCGCCTCGATGCATGGAGGGAGCCACCTCAAAGCTGGATGACTGATTCACCCGCGTCGACAACGCCGCCCAGCTGGTGAGAGGACACGGTCGCCGCGGCCGCTCACAGGCCTGAACGACGGAGACGCTCGCCTTCACGCGAATGCGCCGCACGCACGCACTAATCAGGTAAGCACCGAGTGTTGTTTTTTTACTGTCATCGCTACCTCGCAGGTGGTGACACATCTAGAAGTGCAGGAACTAGAGATGAGGAAATGAGAAACAGAGGCACGCTGGAGCACACACAGTTGGGTTTCAGGCAACCAATTCCTTTTTTCTTTCTTTATGTTTCACTGATTTTCACGTACCTGCAACAGACATCCCTATTTTTTTAAGTACTAACTACCGGTTATTACATGGCCAACTCACGACTACATAGTGAACTCACAGACAAATTCGTTGAACCAAGACCTTACTTGCAGTCATGAAATTACGTGAAAAAAACCCAGAAGTTTGCATAAGTTTTAGTGAAAATAAAATAAAGTTCGCATAAGTTTACTAAAAAAACCGAAGTTTGCATAAGTGTATTTGTTTGTCCAACAGATACATGGCAATTGTAATTTTACATGAGCATTTTCATACCGTCCTTATCTACAGTTGAGTTAACATGTTTTCCTGATAGAAAACTTGGACCACATACAAGAGAAGAAAAAAATGCATGTTGATTATGATGATGATGAATGTAGGATATTTTGTGGTCATAGTAAATTCTCATATCATTTATTTTATTTCATTATTGCACTCTACATTACATACTACGCACGACCACTTTGGTAGAGGTGACGAGTTCGCATCATACAGAGAGACCAACCATGTTTCTCCGAATATCTTGAATCATGATCCTTCTGACTTCATCTCTACTACTTATAAGAAGTACATTTTTCATTTGACTATTTCTTGACTTGAGAGGTAAGGTATGTTTTATCCACTATTGTTGCTAAAATTGGAAGCATGTCTGTAGTTTTTTTCTTTCTAAACCGGCATTCGTTGGCCTTTTTTGCCACTGTTATTCTTACAAGTGGTAGCCTATGCATGTTGAATACCATTTCAAAATTATTTATCTTTGTATCATTATTACTACAAACTGAGAGGATATTTGTTATATTGTCAAAATTTTAGAATGCTGAGCCCTTAAAGAAATGTGTAGTACTCAAGTAACTGTTCCAAGTTGTCATATTAATGCTTTTGTCTAGTGATTAACAAGTATAATTATGCAATTTATCACTGTAATTTTTATTTTGTTTACATGTTTTATTTTCATAATAAAGTAAGTCACTTTTCTTGCTTCCAGACATTACGATACTTGTGTGCAATAGTAGAATCGGATGGTCCAACTAGCATTTTTTGTCTTGCTTCATAGCTGATTCTATGCAGTCAAGACATCTCTACACTTCTCTGTCTGACAATGGCTTCCTGTTTTCAACAAACCATAGAGGTCTCTTCCCACTATTGTGGTTGACACTCAATTGTAATAATAATTCTTGACTGAAGTTTGTTGGCACTGAAATGGTTCCTTAGCTTATCCTAAGTGACATTTTCATGTGTGATTATACTTGCATAAATGTGTGCATATGGAGAATCATGATGAATCTTCTAAATAATTTTGAGTTTTATACATTGGGAACACTTGATGGTCTTTTAATACAGGAGACATATTGGTTAAGGGGAAACGATATTTCAAATTGTTTGTACAAGTAGGCAATAAAAGATTGTGTATTTTATAGGGAAAATTCAAATTTATGAATAAATTGTCTTGTATTAAGTTTAGTATAGTGTGTTAATCCAAATAGACGCGTGTTGCATGTGCACACTTATTAGTTCAAATAGACGTGTATTGCACGTGCACCACTTACTAGTAATAGTAAAACAAGTAATAGGTTCTACCTCATCATCTACTTCCCAGACCGACATGTTAAGAGATCCTACTCATGCAATGTGTGAGGGTTGAAACTAATGCATAAAAACTGGGTAATAAAGGGGTATGATCAACGTGTTACTTGCCTTACTGACGATCTGCAAATCCTAGAGACTCGTAGTAGCATGCTTCGCACTCCGGGAATTCTATCGCAAACAAACAATAGCATACATAAGCAATCAAGCAAATATGCACGGGTAAAACTCAAATAAGAAGGTCAAATCAGAAAACTCAACTGAAGAGATTCAATTTACAAAAAGAATCAAATCAAACGGAGCAACGGAACTCAAACTACTAAAGAAACAAGATCCGTTTACTAATCTGGACTGAAGTCAAATTTTACAGTACCAACATCTTTTTCAAGTTGGTTAAACAGAAAGAGGGTGTCGAGACGAAGATATAGGCGCTTGTTTCACCTGATTTGGATAAACGAGCGAAAAGATAAACTAAAACGAATATTAGGGCAGAAATCACAATCGAAAATAATCGCGGAGAAACCCTGGAAAATAAAACGAGACGAACATCCTAACGAACGAACGTTCGCTGTCTGCGGCTAACTGACGAATAGTGTTCGTCAAAACGAACGTACGGACGAACGTCCGCTAAATAATGAATCGACGAAAAACTGAACTGAACCAAAATCTAAAAAAACGAATCTATGGTTTACTAGAAAAAAACCGATCGGTTTTTCCCAAGAAAAACCGGACGGCGGCGGCGGCTACCTCGGCGGCGGGGTCGGCGGCGGCGGGAGGCGGTGGCGCGGTGGTGGCGCGGGCTGGCTGCGGCATGCAGACCGAGGCGGCAGCATGCCGGCTAGGGTTTGGGGCGGCGGGGTCAGGCTGCGGCTTATAAAGCCTGGCCGGGCAGTGTCCGGATCGGGCACGGCCCGGTTAGGTTGGTGCACTTTTTTTTAAATAATCCTGACGCGGAAAAACAAATAAAAGAAATACTAAACAGAGTCCAAAAATCCTGAAATTAATTTTCACGGTCCTCTAATAATAATGCGGACAAAGTGAACATTTATTTGGGCCTCTAATGCAATTTTGAAAAACACATATTTTTCCTAATTCAAATAAAATAGTAATAAAAGTCCAAAAAGAAATTATTTATTTGATTTTAACATTTTTCCTCCTATATTCCCTTTATTTTTGAGAAGTCATATTATCTCCTCTCATATATTTTTATATGAAATATTTTTGGAGAGAAAAATAATTAAAACCAAAGTGATCCTTGTTTCAATATTTGATAAAATTCAAATATGAAAAATGTGAAATCCCCAACTCTCTCCATGGGTCCTGTGGTTGCTTAGAATTTCAAGGATCACAACGCAAAAATGCAGTAAAATATGATATGCATGAATGACCTATGTATAACATTCCAAATTGAAATTTTGGTATGTTACATGCCGCTCGTGATGAGACTATTTGATTGTTTCCTCTCAATGAGAAGGGCGAGTTAGACGCTATTTCTCAGATTCCAGTCGTTTGTGAGTACCAAGATGTCTTTCCAGAAGAGCTTCCGGGAATGCCTCCTCACTAGCCAGTTGAGTTCGTTATCAATCTTGAGCCTGGTACTGAACCCGTTTGCAAGCGTCCATACAAGCTTGGACCTAAGGAGCTGAAGGAATTGAAGAAACAGCTCAATGAATAAGAGCTTCTGGGTCTGATCAGACCGAGTTCATCTTCATGGGGTTGTGGTGTTCTTTTTGTCCAGAAGAAGGATGGCACGGACCGACTTTGCGTTGATTACTGTCCATTGAACAATAAGACAAGCAAGAACAAGTATCCACTTCCCAACATCAATGAGCTATTCGAGCAACTTAAAGGTGCAAAAGTGTTCTCCAAGCTTGACCTCCGTATGGGTTATCATCAGATTCGCATTCGTGAAGAAGATATCCCCAAGATAGCTTTCAGAACAAGCTTTGGTTGTTATGAATATATTGTCATGTCTTTCGGCCTTGTCAATGATCCTCCAATATTCTCTCGCATGATGAACTTCATCTTCAACCCCTACACAAATGAATTTGTCCTGGTGTATCTTGATGATATCTTGGTGTTCTCCAAGAATAATAAGGATCATGCCAAGCATTTCCGATTGGTGCTCGACAAGCTCAAAGAGTATCAATTATATGCAAAGTTTCCAAATGTGAGTTTTGGCTTGATGAAGTTCTTTACCTTGGCCACATCATCTCAGCCAAAGGCATAGCTATTAATTCGGAGAAGGTTTCTGCAATTGTGAAGTGGGAGCCTCCTCGGAATGTCAAGCAGCTCTGGAGTTTCCTTGGACTTGCAAGCTATTGATGAAGATTCGTTGAGAATTTATTTAAGATTGCAAAGCTTGTTTCCAACCTCCTCCAGAAGCATGTCAAGTATGTCTGGATGCCTGAGTGTGACGTTGCTTTCAACACTCTTAAAGAGAAGCTAGTCTCAGCTCCTGTCTTAACTCCTCCTGATGAACCAAGCCATTCGAAGTTTTCTGTGATGCTTCTTTGCAAGATCTCGGCACTGTGTTAATGCAAGAGAAGAAAGTTGTGGCCTACACCTCTCCTCAGTTGAAGCCCAACGAAAGGAACTACCCCACTCATGATCTTGAGTTGGCGGCAGTTGTCCATGCATTAATAACATGGAGACGTCTCTTGTTGGGAAGGCAAGTGGACATTTTCACCGATCACAAGATCCTCAAGTATATCTTCACTCAACCCAACCTCAACCTCAGGCAAACTAGTTGGGTCGAAATGATTCAAGTGTACAATCCAAGTATTGAATATACTCAAGGCAAGGCCAATGCGATTGCAAATGCTTTGAGAAGGAAGGCTTATTGCAATAGCTTAATCCTCAAGCCTTTTCAACCGGTTCTTTTTGAAGCTTTCCACAAGCTCAACCTCCAAGTTGTTCCTCAAGGTTTTCTTGCCAACCTTCAAGTCACTCCAACTTTGGAAGACCAAATTCGTGAGGCACAACTCCTTGACACCATGGTGAAGAAGGTTAAACACGATATTGCCAAGGGCTTATCCAAATACAAGTGTTATCGCATTGATGACAAGGACACCTTATTCTTCAAGGACCGGATTGTGGTTCCTAAAGGTGATCTAAGGAAGGCCATAATGAATGAAGCGCACAATTCTCTTCTTTCCATTCATCCAGGCAGTTCGAAGATGTACCATGACCTCAAGAAGTCGTATTGGTGGACTCGAATGAAGCGAGATATTGCTCAATTCGTGAATGAATGTGATGTCTATCGAAGGGTGAAAGATGAACACCAACGACCATCTGGTCTCCTCCAACCTGTTGCTATTCCAGAATGGAAGTTTGATCATATCGAGATGGACTTCGTTACTGGATTTCCTAAGTCCAAGCGTGGGAATGATGCTATATTTGTTGTCATCGACAAGCTTACAAAGGTGGCTCATTTCCTTCCAATCAAAGAACCTATCATAGCAGCTCGGTTTGCAGAGCTATACACCTCCAGAATTGTCTCGTTGCATGATATTCCGCAATTGATCTCTTCATACCGCGGAAGCATTTTCACTTCTAAGTTCTGGGACTCGTTCCAGAAGGCCATGGGCACCAACATTCGATTGAGCACGGCTTTCCATCCTCAAACAAGTGGCCAAGTCGAGTGAGTCAATCAAATCCTCGAAGACATGCTCAGGGCTTGTGTCATCCTTTTTGGTATTAAGTGGGAAGATTGTCTCCCATATGCCGAGTTCTCCTACAACAATAGCTTCTAAGCAAGTTTGGGCGAGGCCCTATTCGAAATTCTATATGGCATAAAGTGCCATACTCCTCTCAATTGGTCAGAGACTGGTGAACGCCAACTTCTTAGCAATGACTTGATCACAAAAGCTGAAGAAATGTGTAAAGTCATCCATGAAAATCTCAAAGCTGCGCAATCGCACCAGAAGAGTTACTATGATAGCAAGCACCGTGACTTGGCTTTCAAGATCAGAGACCATTTCTACCTCCACGTCTCTCTAACGAAAGGCACTCGACGCATCGGTATCAAAGCGAAGCTTTCCCCAAGATACGTGGGTCCTTTCAAGATCATTGGAAAAAGAGGCGACCTAGCCTATCAACTCGAGCTTCAGTCCAACTTCGAAAATGTGCATGATGTGTTTCACGTGTCATAGCTTCACAAGTGCTTCAAGACGCCTGAGCGCACTATCAAGTTCAAAGAGATTGTTCTCCAAGAAGACGTGTCTTATCATGAGCATCCCGTTGCTATTCTCAAAGAAACTGAGCGCAAAACTCGCAACAAGTCAATCAAATTCCTGAAAGTTAAGTGGTCGCACCATTCCTACCGAGAAGCCAGCTGGGAGTGCAAGGATCACCTCCGTTCCGAATATCTAGAGTTCTTTCAGTCCTAGATCTCGGGACGAGATCGTCTTGTAGTGGTGGAGTGTTGTAACACCCCGGATGTAACATTCGATAATTGTAACTCCAAATCTTGCCATTTCCGGCTATGTGATATGATATTCCCTTGTGGTTGGGTTTTTGTCCTTGTTTTTGCATTTTGTTCATGTCATGCATTTCATCTCATATCATCATGTGCATCTCTTTTGCATTCGTGTTTGTCTCATGCATCCGGTCATTTTCCCCGTTGTCCGTTTCGCAATCTGACTCTCCCACAAGCACCCGTTGCACACCTCAAATCTCGTTTCGGGAGAGTGAGAAAAACGTTCTTGGAATGGGTCGACAGTTGTCGAGTGGCCTTGGTACATTACCGGTAGGCCGTCTGTCCAATTTCATTCCATTTGGAGGTCGTTTGACGCCCCAATGGTTAACGAGGTAACCGAAAAAGCCCCTCTCTTATTGCAGCCCAACACCCCTCCAAAACAGCCCACTAGCCCATCTAAATCCCCTCCATGCTCTCCGTCGTTGGATCACGATCGTGTGGGCGAAAACCGAACCTCATTTGAACTCTCCTAGCTCCCCTACCTATAAATATGCCTCCCCCCTTCCAAATTCGCAGATAAAACCCTAACCTTCATCCTCTCGCGCCGCCGGACAAACCCACCGCCTCCGGACGTGTCCGCCAGACACGTCGCCCCGACCAACCGGGAGTCGACACGTCACCCTGCCGCCGCCTGGAGCCAGTCATCACACGACCTGTCACCCAAGCCGCCCCACTTCGCCGCGCCTCCACTGCGCGGGCCCACCTGGCCCGACCGTGGCCCTCCCGGCCCGATCCGCCGCCGCCTCCGACCGCAGGCGCCCCGCGACCCGCGCCTGAGCTCCGCCACCCGCCTTCCTCGTCCGCCGATGTAACCCGACGCGTCGGGCACCGCTGCCTCGCCGTCGACCCCGCCACCAACCGCCGCCGCCACCGTGGGACCTCGCCGCTACTCCGGCCAGATCCGACCTCGCCGGCGCCCTCCTCTCTGGTGACTCCTTCCTCTACTCCGGCCACCGCTCCTTACATTTCCGGCAAGACTCCAGTGACTACTCCGGCCGCATCGCAATCCGTGCCAGCAACCCTATATCTGAGGTTGACCTCGTTTTTTCCAAGTCCCAAAATCTTCATATTATGGGCCCATGTTCATCATGTCATATCTCCATGCTCATAACTCCATTTTGCGCATATGATATATCAAAATGTTTGTCTCGTGATGCTCTTCATGTTAGTGTCATTTGTATGCATGTTACTGTCCATATTGAGGCCTTAATTTTCATTGCAAAAGTGCTATATGATGTTGTCTGCTGGAATTTATCATAACTTGTTGATTTGTCATTTTCATTGCATTTTGTGTGTGCATCCTATGAGATTGATGTCTACATGTTTTAGGAGCATCTCCATCCCATATTTACATAGGTGCAAGCCTTGTATTTTTATGAGCTACATGGTGACTAGCACAAGCATGCGAAGTAGTCATCATGATGTTGCTGATTTCAGACAGTAATTTTGCTATGTTGTCATTTTGCTACCAGTAGTTCCATGCACATTTTGAGTTAGTTCAGTAAGAGTGTTTTGAAGCTATGTTACATTTTGAAACTTTGTTGTCATGTTGCTACCAGTAGTTCCATGCACATTTTGAGTTAGTTCAGTAAGAGTGTTTTGAAGATGTGGTATTGTGCTATCCTTTCATGCCTCTGGTTGTAATTATGGAGTAGTGTAGCATGTCATTTCCATGCTCTACTTTTGCTAAATATTGTTCTTGGTAGATTGTTAACATGATGTTCAACTTTGCCATGTGTGTTGCTAGTGATACATGTACCCTAATAACTTGCTCTTGCGATGCTTAGCTTCACCAATATGTCTACTTATCGTTGGTTACCTTGTGATGCCATGAAATGCTTTGTGGTGAGTGGGATGAGCTTGCAAAGTTGCTATCATGAATCTGTTTCTGCCACGCTCTGTTTTCTACTACGTCTGAAACTGATCATATCAATTTCCATGTTTGCTTTGGTGCTTATCCATGCATCTTTGGTTAAAGTTCAGTAAGGGAGTTTTGTTCTTTGCCTTTAGTACTAGCATGATATGCCTTTTTTCCATGATATGTTCCTGTAGAATGTTGTTTGCAAGCTCTAAACATTGTTACCTGATGTTGTGCCGGGGGTCTGATCCACGAGCACCTATGGGACCGGCGGACCGAGTCCCTTTCGGTTCGGCGGGGGCGGAGGTCGCACGAAGAGCGGATCGAGGCGAAGCACACGAGCGGATTACCCAGGTTCGGGCCACATGGATGCGTAAAACCCTACTCCTGCTTTGTGGTTTGTATTGAGTTCTTGCTCAGGAGCGCGGAGTGCTACAGTACACCCCAGCCGCTAACGAGACCGAGCCTCAGAGTTTTTCTCTTCCTCTGAACCCCCGCCCCCCTCTACGTTGCGCATGGGCCTCCTTTTATATGCTTAAGGGGTCACCGACAGGTGGCAACGTAGACAAGGGTAAAAATGGAAAGGTGTTGTGGTAGGTACAGCCACCTGCTACAGTGTATCATACCTAACCCTGACGGCAGGGGACAAGGGCATTAAATACCCGTCTGCATCGTCTAAATAGTGCAGAAGGGACCGTCAGGGATGCCACCGCTTGCCACGATGGCGATCTTGTCAGCGCCGCTTGCCACCGCGCACCCCTGGCTGCACAGCCTCCCGCCACGTACGCCTGGAAGGGTCCCAGAGCGACACGTTGGTGGATGCGCTGGAGCGCGGGCACGGAGTGGTGGCTTGCGGCGGCAAGCGCCTTGCCACGGTCGTTGTCTTGTCGCGTCCGGGAGCTTGTCGCTCACCGGGCCTTGCCGGGGCGCGACGCGCGTCGCGGCAAGTTCCTTGAGATGCCTTGGTTGGCCTTCCCGGCGAGCTCCTCTTGCCGGGGTCTTGAGATGCCTTGGTTGGCCTTCCCGGCGAGCTCCTCTTGTCGGGGTCTTGTCTCCTTGGCTTGGATACTTTGTTCTTGAGTGGCTCCAAAAGGAACCACGGAGGACCTTGGCGGTCACCCGACAAGCCTTGCCGCGGGATGCTGCGACTGCCCGTGCACAAGTTCGGGATACTATGGTACCCCTACTCTAGTACACCGATAGGAGCCCCCGGGCCTGGGCCATACACGGTGCCGAGCGCTGTTGGGCCAGGCCCAAAACAGGGCACGGGCACGCGCGGCCTAGGTTACGCCGTATCTCTCCCCGTATCCACCGTGCCCTCCCCGAACGGCACGCGTTGAATGCGGCATCATGGGAGAGATCGTGGGTGGTTTCTTTATTCGGAAATGCGGAACCCTCTCCCTCTTTATAAGCAGGGGAAACAGGGGTAGTTCGCCCATTCGCTGGTTGCTGCTTCAGTCTCGGAAATCTCCGCCGCTCCCTCGTCTTCCTGAATCTGAAAGAGAGCAGCGCCCCGCCCCCCATCGCCACCAGCACCACCGACGCTGTCGACCTCCTCCACCACTTCCGCCATGGCTCTGAAAGCCGACAAGGGGAAGGTTGTGAAGTCGACCAAGGTGCAGCGGCTTGCGGCGCTGCGAAAGGAGCGGGCAGTCTTCCCCCCCAAGCTCGCCGCGAGGGAGCTGAGGGAGAACTACTACCTCTTCTGGTCGACGGAGACGCGAGCGCACCCGCGCACGAAGGTACTTCCAGCCGCCGCTTGGAAGACGGCTCCAAATGGATACCCTTTCTTCGCCTTGTTCTTCTACTGCGGGCTCTGCCCGCCCTTCTCTGAATTCTTCTGCGATATCATGAACACCTACGGATTCCACCTCCTTGATTTCACCCCCAACGCCGTTCTGACCATGGCAGTTTTCGCACATCTCTGCGAAAACTTTGTCGGAGTCCATCCCAATGTAGCCCTTTTCCACCACTTCTTTATACCCCGAGTAGAGAGAGGAGAGCCTTTATCCCGCGGAATCGCCTGGATCTCGAGGGCCGGCAAGAAGGAAACTTATTAGGAGGGAGAATTCCGCGGCAAGTGGGAGGAGTGGAGAGCAGACTGGTGCTGGATTGACGAGAAGAACCCGTAGCCATTCACCACCCGGCGCCAAGCCCAGTAGCACGCGGCAGTGACTGGAGCGACGTGGCCCTGGAAGATGACAGGCTGAAGATTGCTGTCACCCGGATCTTGCGCCTCAGGCTTGCCGGGCTCATTGTGGGTGCTGTTGGCGCAGATTTTCTTCGCCGCCGCATCGCCCCCCTGCAGGAGCGAGGGAGACCTGCCTGGGAGTTCAAGAATGCGGCGGATATCATGAGGCTACGGCCGGGCCTCAACTTCAACTTCACTATTCTGGAGCTCAACGCGATGCTGCAGGAGCTGTTCAAGTATGACCCCCAATATCCCGAAGTGTTTAGGTTGCCGGGGGGCGTCGTTCTGCTGTGCAACAACTCCTCGCTCGACCGCATCCGTGCAATGATGCCACTGTGCGACTCGCATGGAATTGTGCCAACTTGGCAAGAGCCTGCAGACGACGTCGTGCAGCAGTTCTTTGATGGCTTGGTAGAAGTGCCGATCCGCCCCGACTAGAAGGACAGCCTCACCCGCGACACCACCGACGCGGAGATGGCGCTCATCGCCACTAGGCTGGAAGAGGTGGCGGCAGCTGCAGTCGCGGGCGAATTTGGATTCACCGTGGAGGAGGCAGATGCAGCAGAGGCGGCAAGCCGTGCCGAGCGAGGGGAGTCCGTCGGCAAGACAAGGCTTGCCGGGCATGACGTCGAGCAGAGCGAGCCCGCCAAGGATACGAGCGGCTCGCTGGACATCAACTCCTCTTCATCCTCATCTTCGGGCAGCTCGCTGCAAGCAGAGCCTCCATCCCCACCAAGAAGGCGTCTCCGCAAAGCCGGTGACGTAGCGGAGCGGCAGGCGGGTCAACATTCGCCGCGTCGCGTGACACGCTCCACCGCGGCAAGCACTGTTGCCGTGGGAGCACCTCACACTGTGACAGAAACTGGAGCGGGGTCTAGCCGGACCACCGCTTCTGCTCCTGCCGCTTCTCAAGCCGCGACGGCAACCGGAGCGGGGTCGTCTCAGACCACCGCCACCGTCCCCGCCAAGCGGCCAAGGGAAACTACTCCTCCGCCTCATCGCGCCAGGCGTGAGCTGGATTTCGACTTCTCCACGTTCAGCTCCGACGAGGAAGAAGAAGAAGAGTAAGGTTCTCTTGGTGTACTTGTAGTTCTTCAATCCTTGATGTCTTGTCTTGTATCTCATTTGCTTTACTCTGAACTTGTTCCTTTTTAGGACTCTGGCCCAGATAGCAGCAAAGGGAGCCAAGGTCCCGGTGATTGTCATTTGAGGACGAGCCCACTGCGACAGCAGGGGGTGCGCTCGAGACAACCTTGCCGGACCCGGCAACTTTCCTCTAAAGCAGCCCCCAGCGTAAGTATATGATTTGCTTTCCGCTGTGAGGTGCGCATGGATACTCTTTCTTTGCTGATATCTGTTTGTTGGTTTGTGTAGAAGCAGAGCAGCCCCACCAGGAGCCAAGGGAGAGTCCTCCGGCAAGGGAGAGCTTTCCGGTAAGGGAGAAGTCTTCGGCAAGGGACAACACCAGCGGCCCCCCGACGACGGAGACCACGACTGCAGATCCCGGTGCAGGTAATCCTTTCACTGCAAGATTTCCCTTGGGTTCTTCTTCTTTCGATCTTCTTCTTGGGTTTTTGTTGGATTTTGCTTGACTCTTCTCCCTCTTCCGGCTGTCAGACCCATCTGCTACGGAACCGATGGAGACCGAGGTTGCCGCCGACGGCGCCGCTGCCACCGAGGGAGCAGCCGGTGCTGACGATCCCACCGGCGCAGAGGCCGCCAAGGCTGCCGCCGCAGCAACTGGCGAGGGGTCCGGCGATCGCACTGACGGTCCCGAGACCGCAGGAGCTCCAGGCACTGCGCCGACCGCCGACCCGTCCGCCGCTGCTACAGCGCCAGGCTCCAAAGAGCCCCAGCCGGGCGTCTACTTGAAGGCCGGTGATGATGTCTTCATCAACCTCCCCTGGGCGTCAAGCTCTAGGGCGCCGGTCGAGGGAGAGATCTTCGACGAGGAGGTGCTCGCCTCTGCTGGGTTGACGCTGGTTGACGCGCCGAGCAGCAGCAACGAGCCTGAGGAAGAGCGGCTGCTGCGGAAGTTGTTGTCGCTTTACCGCGCGCGGCAAGCCAAGCTGGAATCCTGCGAGGCACTTGTCGCGAAGGCAGGAGCAGACATCGAGAAGCGCGCGGAGGAGCTCCGGGGTCTCCACCAGGAAGCTCTCCAGTCCTTGGCAGAGGAGCGGGAGCAACTTGCCGAAGCGCAGAAGGCCTTCCTCCTCGAGAAGGCTGAAATCAGAGAGCAACAGCGGCTTGCCGCTGAGAAGCTGTCCGCGCAGGAAGGCGAGCTGGCGTAGCGGAAGGTCAATCTTGACGCCCATGAGGAGGAGCTTGCCGCGCGCGAGGAAAAATTTGGCGGAGCCCTCAAGCAAGCGGAAGATGCTGCCGCAGCCGCCGAGGCCACCAAGAAGGAGCTGGAGATGAAGGTGGCGCAGCTGGAGGCCGATCTCGTCGAGAAGGGCAAAGCACTCAACGCCGCCAAGGTCTCCAACGTGGATCTTGAGTTGAAGCTGACGACTTTGACCAAGACGCTGGACGGCGCCAAGGAGCAAGAAGCGGTCTTGAAGGAGGAGATCAGGGCCGACAAGGCGCTGCTGGAGAGTGCGGCCGCCACCCAGAATGCTTTCAGAGAGACTGTGGAGCACTGGACAGAGAGTCGTGTGAGTGTTGCCGCAGACATTGACAGGGAGCTGGCGCAGCTGGGGATGGAGGATCTCGGGTATCCCTCCGACGAGAACCTCCAACCCAGCGCCAAGCTTGCCTTGTTCTTCAAAGGCGTGGCGATGGCCCTCCAGCGACTCCGGGAGACGATCCCAAAGCAGCTGGCCGACGAGTCGAGCAAGATCTGCACGGGAGCTCTTCAAAAAGTGTTGTTGAAGGTGGCCTTACGCAATCCGGGCCTCAACCTCACCAACGTCCTCAAGACCCTGCCACCGGATGCTGATCTGGAGGCGCTCAAGACCCTTGTCGCACCCATTGTGTACAAGGTGAGCGGGATCAAGAGGATCGAGGGCGATCGCGTAGACTAGGCCGCCCGTTTTCTTCTTTTCTTGTCGCTGTTTGTCATGTTATGAAAACAATCTGTTAGAGCCGCGACAAGCTATCTTTGTAATATAACTCTATTTCGGGCAATGATTGCAATGTTATTCCCTTTACTTGATTCCTCCCTTTGTATGTTTTTTTACCCTACGCTTTTAGGGAACTTGCCGGTGCAGGCACCTGAGCCGCGAGCACTGAGTGCGGGACGTCAGCAGCCTTTTGGCGGTGCCGCTACCGACAAGAAACCTTGTCGCAACCAGTTGCAGCTCACTTAAGTTGTTGAGCGGACTCGAAACAAAGTAAGGGCGCAACTAGCTACGAGTTGGTTCCTCCGCGCACAGGTTTTCCATACAAAGTGCGGTCGTTCAAGGGAGATAACTTAAAAATTTTAAAAATCTGATTGCTCAAACTTTGGCAACTTAGCTTTTTTGTTGTTTGCTTCCCGGTAAGGCGAAACTTTCTTGAACGACGCCTGGTCCATACCATTATCTTCTCCTTTCCCCCCCGGAAAACTTGTGGGCGAGGGAACCTTCCTTTCCTTGAGAAAAAACAAAGAAGAGAAAATAAAGATATGGAGCCTTACGGCTCATTATTGCTTACTGGGGAGTAGGTGCTGCACAAAGTGTCAGATCACATATGCAAGAAATAGAAAGCATGAAATCGACAAGATGTGCAGAGCACATGAGCTTTACTTATGCACGGGGTCTGCGCCCGGCTTTGTACAAAGGATTATATGCAACAGCGGCAAGACTTGTACAAAAGGTGGTTGCCGGAACAGGTTCCAGCAACCGCGCCTTACGGGTAAAACTTACGAAGATGCTCAATGTTCCAGGAATTGCTCACCGAAATGCAATCTTCAGTCTCAAGGCGGACAGCGCCAGGCCTAGTGACTCGTTTCACCCGGTAAGCGCCTTCCCACTTCGGCGTCAACTTGTTGGAATTCTTGGCGGACTGAACGCACCGAAGAACAAGGTCGCCTTCCTCGAGACTTCTGGCGTTAACTTTGTGGCTATGGTAGCGGCGCAAAGCTTGCTGGTAGCGAGCAGCTCGTACAACAGCCTGAAGACGGTCTTCCTCAAGGAGCAGCGCGTCATCTTGTCGTAGCTGCTCTTGCTCAAGCTCATCATAAGCGAGCACTCGAGGTGACCCGTATACGAGTTCCGTGGGGAGAACTGCCTCTGCTCCATAGACTAGAGCGAAAGGTGTCTGGCCAGTGGCTCGATTTGGCGTCGTCCTGATCGACCAAAGAACCACCGGCAGCTCCTCGATCCAGTTTCTTCTGCACTTCTGCAGCCTGTCGAAAGTTCTGGTCTTGAGCCCGCGCAGCACTTCAGCATTTGCCCTCTCCGCCTGACAGTTGCTTCTCGGGCGAGCAACAGAAGCGAAGCAGACCTTGGCGCCAAGATCTTGGACGTACTGCATGAAGGTGCGGCTCGTGAATTTTGTGCCGTTGTCGGTGATTATCCTGTTAGGGATTCCAAAGCGGCAAACAATCGACCTGAAGAACTTGACTGCTGACTGTGTTGTCACCTTCCTCACTGGTTCCACTTCCGGCCACTTTGTGAACTTGTCGATTGCTACGTACAAGTACTCAAAGCCCCCGACTGCTCGGGGAAAGGGGCCGAGGATGTCGAGCCCCCAGACCGAGAATGGCCAGGATAAAGGGATCGTCTGGAGAGCTTGAGCTGGTTGGTGTATCTGCTTGGAATGGAACTGGCACGCTTCACACTTGGTTACTTGTGCAGTTGCATCCTGGAGGGCTATCGGCCAAAAGAAACCTTGCCAGAATGCTTTGCCGACAAGTGCTCTTGCGCCAATGTGGTGTCCACATATGCCTCCATGTATCTCTGCCAACAGCTTTTGTCCGTCTTCCCGGGGAATACACTTCAATTTCACACCGTTGAGTCTTCTTCTGTATAGTGTCTTGTCGATGAACTGGTACATACTTGACTGCCGGGCTACTCTTTCCGCTTCTTCTTGCTCTTCGGGAAGTTCTCCTGTCTGAAGGAAACGGACAATCTGCTGCGCCCATGCTGGAGCCTGTGGCTCGACAACAAGGACTAAAGGCAAATCTGCTGCTGCGGGACCATCCGCTTCTACGGCGAGAACCTGCGGCTCTGCCGGAGCTTGACGTTCCCCGGCAAGCTTGCCGGAGAAAAACTTGTCGGGGGCTTCTGCTTCAAAGGAACAAACCCTAGGGCTTGCCGGAGCAGACTGCTCCTCAGCGCAAGGCAAATCTGCTGCTGCGGGAACGTCCGCTTCTACGGCGAGAATCTGCGGCTCTGCCGGAGCTTGACGTTCCCCGGCAAGTGTGCCGGAGCAAAACTTGTCGGGAGCTTCTGCTTCAACGGAACAAACCCTAGGGCTTGCCGGAGCAGACTGCTCCTCAGCACTCTTGGCGTTGATCTTGGGGACCTTCTTGGCGGCGGCTTCGGGAAGCTCTGCCGGGAAATAGTCACCAGAAATCAACTTCCTCTTCTTGCTTTGCCCAGTTGATGGTGTTACAGACGGCTGAGTCAGCTTGAGCACAAAGATCCCTGGTTCCACAGGTAACTTAAGTGCGGCGCACTTTGACAGGCCATCGGCAATGGCGTTCTGAGCTCTTGGAACATGCTCCATCTGTAGGCTATCAAAGTGCTCTTCTAGCTTTCTCACTTCGTCGACGTAGGCTTCCATCAACGAACTCTGATAGCTCTTGTTCACTTGGCGGACGACAAGCTGCGAGTCACCCCTGACAATGAGCTTCTTGATCCCAAGGTCTGCCGCGATCCTGAGACCGGCAAGCAAGCCTTCATACTCTGCAGTATTGTTTGTCGCTTGCTCCTTGGGGAAGTGCATCTGGACTACGTACTTGAGGTGCTCTCCGGTGCGTGCGACAAGCAGCACGCCAGCGCCGGCATCTTGCAGCGAAAAGGCATCGTCAAAGTACATCAGCCACTCTTTGCTTGCTTCCTTGACGGGGATGCTTGTTTCTGAAATTTCTTCATCTGGTGTTGGCGTCCATTCTGCTATGAATTCTGCCAATGCTCTGCTTTGGATAGTTGAAGTCCTCTCAAACTTGAGGCCAAAGCTTGACAGTTCCAGTGCCCACTCAACAATCCTGCCTGTCGCTTCTGGATTCTGTAGTATCCTCTTCAGCGGAAAGCGAGTGACAACTGTGATGTCATGTGCTTGCAAGTAATGGCGCAGCTTTCTCGAGGCCATGAGAAGGCCGAAAAGCAATTTCTGCACGCCAGAGTACCTTGACCTAGCCCCCTGCAGAAGGGAACTGACAAAGTAAACTGGGCGCTGCACCATTCTCTTCTGTATCTCCTCGCGCGTCTGCGCAGATCCATCCTTGTCGGGACCAGAGCTTGCTGGGGAAGCCCCTTGCTTGTCGCTGGATGCGCCTGCCGTGGTTGCTGGCTCGTCATCTGCCTCCCTCTCTGCCACTAACGCAGCGCTAACCACTTGATTGGTTGCCGCTATATAGAGCAGCAACTTCTCTTGTGGCTTAGGTGCGACAAGTGTTGGAGTGGAGGACAGGTATCTCTTCAAGTCTTGTAGCGCAGCCTCCGCTTCCGGAGTCCATTTCATTGGACCTGCCTTTTTCAATATTTTGAAAAATGGCAGGGCGCGCTCAGCAGACCTAGAGATAAACCTGCTGAGAGCAGCCACGCAACCGGCAAGTCTTCGTACATCCCTGACGCACTTTGGTGCTTCAATCTGCTCAATGGCCTTGATCTTGTCCGGATTGGCTTCGATTCCCCGCTGGGATACGAAGAACCCGAGAAGCTTGCCGGAGGGAACTCCAAACACACACTTCTCAGGGTTGAGCTTGAGGTTGATCTTGCGCAGATTTGCAAAGGTCTCTTCTAAGTCTTGAATCAGAGTTGCTTTGTCCTTGCTCTTGACCACTATGTCATCCATGTAGGCTTCCACATTTCTGTGTATTTGCGGCTCAAGAGCGACTTGGACTACTCTTGCAAATGTTGAACCAGCATTTTTCAAACTGAAAGGCATCCGTATGAAACAGTACGTGCCACATGGAGTGATGAATGCGGTCTTCTCCTCATCCTCTTTTGCCATGAAGATCTGATGGTATCCTGAATATGCGTCAATAAATGAAAGCAAATCACATCCGGCCGTGGAGCCAACAATCTTGTCAATGCGCGGCAAAGGAAATGGGTCTTTGGGACAAGCTTTGTTAACATCTGTAAAGTCGATACAAAGTCTCCATTTCCCGTTCGCCTTGCGCACGACTACAGGATTGGCCAACCACGTAGGATGGAGCACTCCTCTAACAAGGCCTGCTGCTTCCAACTTCTTGATCTCTTCTGCGATGAATTCTTGGCGCTCCACTGCTTGCTTCCTGACCTTCTGCTTGACGGGCCGCGCATGGGGACAAACGGCAAGATGATGCTCAATTACTTTCCTGGGAACACCGGGGATGTCGGACGGTTGCCACGCAAACACGTCGACATTCGCCCGTAGGAAAGCAATGAGCGCGCTTTCCTATTTGGGGTCGAGAGTGGCACTGATGGTGAAGGTACCACCAGTGCCGTCCTCCCTGGCGGACACCTTCTTGGTCTCTGGCGAAGCTGCCATTGTCTTCTTACACTTGCCGGTGGAGCTCGTTGGTGCATCCTCGACGGCAGTGCAGCACTCCGAAGAGGTGCGCTTGCCGGAGTGGGCATCAGAACTCTTGCCCGACTTGGTCTTCTTCCCCCCGGGATCTTCAACGGCAAGTGACTGGCGATCTGTTGCGGCTGCCGCTTCCCGGTAGATCTTGTCGGCGCAAATAAGAGCATCCTTCTTGTCGCCAGGGACAGAGATGACGCTTATCGGGCCTGGCATCTTCAGTACGTTGTATGCGTAGTGAGAGGCTGCCATGAACTTGGCGAGTGCTGGACGGCCGAGTATCCCATTATAAGGCAATGGAAAATCGGCAACGTCAAAAGTGACCCTCTCAGTCCTGAAGTTCACCTCGCTGCCAAATGTTACTGACAACATGACCTTCCCCTTCGGCTTGCTCCTTCCCGGGTTGATTCCTTGGAATGTGCCGGTCTCTTCAAGCTCGCTGTCAGGGATCTGGAGTTTCTGGAGTACAGCGGAGGAGATCAGGTTCAAGCCGGCCCCGCCGTCAACTAGCATCTTAGTGACCTTGAGGTTGCGGATAGTTGGTGAAACCAACATCGGCAAGCACCCGACCGCAGTTGTGCGATCAGGGTGGTCCTCAATATCAAAGATGATAGGCGTGCTGGACCATTTCAAAAGCTTGCGTGACTCGACAGGTGGTTCCGCTGCATTGACTTCCCGCACCCACTGCTTGAGTTGGCAGTGCGACGTATGCAGAGAAGCATCGCCGTCAACGCACAAGACCTCTGTGGCTTTCTGGAACTCCTACTCACTGGTCTCGACATCATCCATGTCTTCGTTGTCGTCGTCATCTTCATCCTTGTCGCGGCCGTGGGGAGGTCTGTCTCCTTGCCGCTGCTTGGCCTTGCCGCGGCGTCCTCCCCGGCCGGCGCGCTTCTTGCCGGATTCTCCAGCACCTCCTTGGGCCCACTCCTTGTCACGTCGCTCGTACTCAGCCTTTTGCTGCTGGACAAGCTGCTCGACCTTCTTGCAGCTCTGGAGGTCATGGCCCTTGGTGCGGTGGATCTTGCAGTACTGCTTGTCGGTGCCGTCCTGCTTGTCGGCGACCGCCAGCGCCTGGCAGTTGGTGCATGCGGCAATCTCCTTGCCGGAGCTACCAGCTTTGGCTTTCTTGGCGCCACCTTCGTTGCCGGACTGCTCAACGACTAGCACATCTTTGCCTTTCTTCTTCCTGTTCCGCCGCCGGTTTTTCTTTGCCGGGGCAGCATCCTCGCTGTCAGATCCTCCTGCTCCTGCATTCTCTCCGGGGAGTTTCCTCCCTTCCTCAGCATGTGCACACTTGTCGGCCAAGGCATACAGCTCACTGACGTCTCTGATCTTGCACATCGCCATCTCCTCCCGCATCCTGCGGTTACGCACGTTCTGATGGAACGCGCTGATGACCGCGGCAGGGTGGACATCTGGGATGTTGTGCTGTACACGGCTGAATCTCTGAATGTACTTGCGCAGGGGCTCTCCTTCCTTCTGGGCGAGCAGATGAAGGTCACTCTCTTGGCCATGAGGTTTGTGGTCGCCTGTAAAGGCGCCGAGAAACTGATGGCATAGGTCTGCCCAGGAGGATATGGAGTTGTCCGGCACGTGCATGAGCCAGGACCTGACATTGGGCTTGAGCACCAGCGGGAAGTAGTTGGCAAGGATCTTGTCGTCCCGCCCCCGGCATCCTGCACCGCGATGGTTTAGATCCTGAGGAACTCTGACGGATGCGACTTGCCGTCGTACTTCTCTGGTACGTCTGGCTTGAAATTCTTCGTACTGGGCCACTGGACTTGCCGCAGCTCACGAGTAAACGCAGGGAAACCTACCGCGTACGGCAAGTCGCCTGGTTCCCCTTGCGCATGCATGTCGACAGAGGGCCCAGCGCGCTGGTCCGATTGACGTCGCGCTTCTCTTCGGCGCTGATGCGAGTACGAGCGTCTTCTTGCTGTCGCGACAAACCCGTGGATCTGATGACGCGGTGGAGTCGCTGTCGAGGTGGATCCGGCGAGTCGGCGATCTTGGCCTTCGGGGCGGGGAGTGCACAGTGGTTGGACCCCCACCGGTCTTGTCGTCACTGGCTCATGCCTGGCTGACTTGCCGCGGCTGCGACGTGCTCGGCTGCTGCTGAGCGTCGCCGTTGGCGAAGCTGATGAGACTCTGAATGGTGGCCCTCCAGTCGTCAATCTTGTCTGCCGTTGGAGGGTAGTCCAGGAGCAGTTGAGCTCGTGCCAAAGCTTCTGCTGCAGTGGCGGGTGGCGGTGGTGAACGGTGTGAGGAGCGGGATATGCTCGGACTTCTAACTATGTTAGAAGGAGCAGTATCTCGTCCGGGCGTGCATGTTGGCGTGCATGCTGGTCTTGAGCACTCCGAGATCCACCAGCTCAATCTTGGTCCAGCAAACGCATGATACCGTGAGTACCATGACGCTTCCGGTCCCGTGCCTCTTGAGATGGGCGCGGTGCATGTACGGACGCCGAGGTCTTGGAGTGCGCCCGGTCATTGTGGGAGCCGGCTACGCCACTGATGGGCAGCACAGCCTTGTCCTTGGTCCTGGCAGCACCGTGAGCTCCCTCGTCGACGCCCGTTCTTTCGCCGGTGTCTGCCCCATCAGCCGCTTGCTCCGGTGGTGATGGCGCGGACGGAGCAGCCGCCTGCGAAGCCTTCTTCTTCGGCGGCATGTCGATGAAGATGATGAAGATCTAGCTCGTGTGAACGCCGGATCTGGTTCACACAACCTCGACGCCCCCCTACCTGGCACGCTAAAGATGCCGGGGGTCTGATCCATGAGCACCTATGGGACCGGCGGACCGAGTCCCTTTCGGTTCGGCGGGGGCGGAGGTCGCACGAAGAGCGGATCGAGGCGAAGCACACGAGCGGATTACCCAGGTTCGGGCCGCACGGATGCGTAAAACCCTACTCCTGCTTTGTGGTTTGTATTGAGTTCTTGCTCGGGAGCGCGGAGTGCTACAGTACACCCCAGCCGCTAACGAGACCGAGCCTCAGAGTTTTTCTCTTCCTTTGAACCCCCCCCCCTCTACGTTGCGCATGGGCCTCCTTTTATATGCTTAAGGGGTCACCGACAGGTGGCAACATAGACAAGGGTAAAAATGGAAAGGTGTTGTGGTAGGTACAACCACCTGCTACAGTGTATCATACCTAACCCTGACGGCAGGGGACAAGGGCATTAAATGCCCGTCTGCGTCGTCTAAATAGTGCAGAAAGGACCGTCAGGGATGCCACCGCTCGCCACGATGGCGATCTTGTCAGCGCCGCTTGCCACCGTGCACCCCTGGCTGCACAGCCTCCCGCCACGTACGCCTGGAAGGGTCCCAGAGCGACACATTGGTGGATGCGCTGGAGCGCGGGCACGGAGTGGTGGCTTGCCGCAGCAAGCACCTTGTCGCGGTCGTTGTCTTGTCACGTCCGGGAGCTTGTCGCTCACCGGGCCTTGCCGGGGCGCGAGGCGCGTCGCGGCAAGTTCCTTGAGATGCCTTGGTTGGCCTTCCTGGTGATCTCCTCTTGCCGGGGTCTTGAGATGCCTTGGTTGGCCTTCCTGGCGAGCTCCTCTTGCCGGGGTCTTGTCTCCTTGGCTTGGATACTTTGTTCTTGAGTGGCTCCAAAAGGAACCACGGAGGACCTTGGTGGTCACCCAGCAAGCCTTGCCGCGGGATGCTATGACTGCCCGTGCACAAGTTCGGGATACTAAGGTACCCCTACTCTAGTACACTGACATGTTGTTTTTGACATGTTTAGTATTTTCTCAGTCTGTGAAGATGTTACCATTTCCATTTTTGACATGCTATTTTAGGATTGTTCTAGTGAGTTCTAGCAGGAGCTCAGTGTTCATGATTTGTAGAGCTTCACATGTACTTTAAAGCCATGTACTTTGTTGCTATGTTGGAGTGTTGTAGCATAGTTTCTTATTGCATCCTAGGTTCTATGATGTTGTTAATCGCAGTTTTGCATCATTCTTGTTTTGCTTGTCATTTGCAAACCGTGCATCCGTTTCCGGTGATCCTTATATCGGTTTCGACCAAAATCACTCACTCTTCCCAGTGGCATACTTGGTTTGCCAAGTTGATGCCTTGATCATCCTTTCCCTTTCGGAGTACCCATATGCATTGGATGTCATATCTTGCATTCCATGCCATGTCTTGCATCATGTTGCTTGTGCATTGCACCGTGATTGATTGTTGTTCCATTGCTTGTGTTCTTGCTTTGGATAGAGCTGGGAGACGAGTATGTGAATGAGGAACCTGTTGAGTATGCTAACGAGGAGCATGCTTTCGACAACTCTTTGAACTTTGCAGGCAAGATGACCATTACCCTCGATATCACTTCTATCTTTGCTTGCTAGTTGTTCGTTCTATCGCTATGTCGCGCTACCTACCACTTGTTTATCATGCCTCCCATATTGCCATGTCAATCCTCTAATCCACCTTCCTAGCAAACCGTTGTTTGGCTATGTTACCTCTTTACTCATCCCCTCTAATAGCGTTGCTAGTTGCAGGTGCCTTGCTGGTTCTTCCATGTTGGAACATGATTATGTTGGGATATCACAATATCTCTTATTTAATTAATGCATCTATATACATGGCAAAGGGTGGAAGGCTTGGCCTTTTTCTCGGTGTTTTGTTCCACTTCTGCCACCCTAGTTTCCATCATACCAATGGTATGTTCCTTGATTTGCGTTCCTTATGCGGTTGGGGTTATGGGACCCCCTTGACAGTTTGCTTTGAATAAAACTCCTCCAGCAAGGCCCAACCTTGGTTTTAATATTTTCCTAATAACATCCTAAACTTTTCCATTGGGAGTCATAAACCTGAGGGTCATCGTTATTTAACCGCCCCGGGCCAGTATTCCTCTGAGTGCTAGTCCAACCTAGGCGATGTCCGGTCCCCCCTGGGCAACCAGGGTCTCAGCCAACTCGACGTCTTGCCCATCTGGTGTGCCCTGAGAACAAGATACGTGCAACTCCTATTGGGATTTGTCGGCACATCAGGCGGTCTTGCTGGTCATGTTTTACCATTGTCAAAATGTCTTGTAACCAGGATTCCGAGGCTGATTGGGTTTTTCCGGGAGTAGGAATATCCTTCGTTGATCGTGAGAGCATGTGATGGGCTAAGTTGGGACACCCCTGTAGGGTATAAACTTTCGAGAGCCGTGCCCGCGGTTATGTGACAGATGGGAATTTGTTAAGAACTTGACACTTGACTTAATTAAAATGGATCAACCGCGTGTGTAGCCGTGATGGTCTCTTTGCGGCGGAGTTCGGGAAGTAACACGGTTTGGGTTAAGTTTGAACATAAGTAGTTCAGGATCATCACTTCTAGCTTCATGGCTGTTGCGTAGTTTCTCATCTTACTCTTGAACTCCTATGTTAGCCACCATATTTGCTTAGCGGTTACTGCAACTCCACATCATTACCTCATCCTACCCATAAGTTTAAATAGTCTTGATCTCGCGGGTTTTGAGATTGTTGAGTCCTCGTGACTCACAGTTACTACCAAAACAGTTGTAGGTGCCAATGATACCAGTGCAGGTGATGCTACCGAACTCAAGTGGGAGTTCGATAAGGACCTTGGTCGTTACTATGTTTCGTTTCTTGATGATCAGTAGTGGTGCCTAGTTGGGACGATCGGGGATCTAGCAGTTGGGTTTATCTTATTTTCATTTGGATTGTCCTTAGTCAGACTATTAGTGTACTCTGATGATGTATGAAATATTTGATCATTGTATGACGTGGCGATTGTAAGCCAAGTCTATTTATCCCTTTCTTGTTCATTGATACGTCTCCAACGTATCTATAATTTTTTATTGTTCCATGCTATTATATTCTCTTTTTTGGATGTTAATGGGATTTATTTTAAACTTTTATATTATTTTTGGGACTAACCTATTAACCCATGGCCCAGTGCAAATTGTTGTTTTTTTGCCTATTTCAGTGTTTCACAGAAAAGGAATATCAAACGGAATTAACCCAAGGCCCAGCTCACGAGACTATGGAATAAGGAGAGGCAAGAGCCTAAGCTTGGGGATGCGCAAGGCACCCCAAGGTAAAATCCAAGGACAACCAAAAGCCTAAGCTTGGGGATGCCCCGGAAGGCATCCCCTCTTTCGTCTTTGTCCATCGGTAACTTTACTTGGAGCTATATTTTTATTCACCACATGATATGTGTTTCGCTTGGAGCGTCTTGTATGATTTGAGTCTTTGCTTTTTAGTTTACCACAATCATCCTTGTTGTACACACCTTTTGGGAGAGACACACATGAATCGGAATTTATTAGAATACTCTATGTGCTTCACTTCTACCTTTTGAGCTAGATAATTTTGCTCCAGTGCTTCGCTTATATCTTTTAGAGCACGGTGGTGGTTTTAATTTATAGAAATTATTGATCTCTCATGCTTCGCTTATATTATTTTGAGAGTCCCTTAGAACAACATGGTAATTTTCTTTGGTTATGAATTTAGTCCTAGTATGATAGGCATCCAAGATCGGTATAATAAAAACTTTCATAAAAAGTGCATTGAGTACTAGGAGAAGTTTGATACTTGATAATTGTTTTGAGATATAAAGGTGGTAATATTAGAGTGTGCTAGTTGAGTAGTTGTGAATTTGAGAAATACTTGCGTTGAAGTTTGCAACTCCCGTAGCATGAACGTATGGTGACGTTGTGTAACAAATTTGAAACATGAGGTGTTATTTGATTGTCTTCCTTATGAGTAGCGGTCGGGGACGAGCGATGGTCTTTTCCTACCCATCTATCCCCCTAGGAGCATGCGCGTAATGCTTGGGTTTTTATGATTTGTAGATTTTTGCAATAAGTATGTGAGTTCTTTATGACTAATGTTGAGTCCATGTATTATACGCACTCTCACCCTTCCATCATTGCTAGCCTCTTCAGTACCGTGCATTGCCCTTTCTCACCTTGAGAGTTGGTGCAAACTTCGCCGGTGCATCCAAACCCCGTGATATGATACGCTCTGTTACACATAAACCTCCTTATATCTTCCTCAAAAACAGCCACCATACCTACCTATTATGGCATTTCCATAGCCATTCCGAGATATATTGCCATGCAACTTTCCACCATTCTATTTATCATGACACACATCATCATTGTCATATTGCCTTGCATGATCGTGTAGTTGACATCATATTTGTGGCAAAGCCACCATTCATAATTTTTCATACATGTCACTCTTGATTCATTGCCCTTCTCGATACACCGCCGGAGGCATTCATATAGAGTCATACTTTGTTCTACTATCGAGTTGTAATCATTGAGTTGTAAATAAATATAAGTGTGATGATCATCATTAAAAGAGCATTGTCCCAAAAAAGGGAATAAAAAGGGGGCAATGCTACTATCCTTTTTCCACACTTGTGCTTCAAAGTAGCACCATGATCTTTATGATAGAGAGTCTCTTGTTTTGTCACTTTCATATACTAGTGGGAATTTTTCATTATAGAACTTGGCTTGTATATTCTAACAATGGGCTTCCTCAAATGCCCTAGGTCTTCATGAGCAAACAACCTGGATGCACACCCACTTAGTTTCTTTTGTTGAGCTTTCATACATTTATAGCTCTAGTGCATCTGTTGCATGGCAATCCCTACTCCTTGCATTGACATCAATTGATGGGCATCTCCCTAGCCCATTGATTAGCCACGTCGTTGTGAGACTTTCTCCTTTTTTGTCTTCTCCACATAACCCCCATCTTCATATTCTATTCCACCTATAGTGTTATATCCATGGCTCACGCTCATGTATTGCATCAAAGTTGAAAAAAGTTTGAGATTACTAAAGTGTGAAACAATTGCTTGGCTTGTCATTGCGGTTGTGCATGATCAGAGCATTCTTGTGTGACGAAAATGGAGCATGACCAAACTATATGATTTTGTAGGGATGAAAACATTCTTTTGCCATGTTATTTTGAGAAGACATAATTGCTTTGTTAGTATGCTTGAAGTATTATTATTTTTATGTTAATATTAGACTTTTGTCTTGAATCTTTCAGATCTGAATATTCATTCCACAATAAAGAGAATTACATTGAGAATTATGCTAGGTAGCATTCCACATCAAAAATTCTGTTTTTATCATTTACCTACTCGAGGACGAGCAAGAATTAAGCTTGGGGATGCTTGATATGTCTCCAACATATCTATAATTGTTTATTGTTCCATGCTATTATATTATCGGTTTTGGATGTTAATGAGCTTTATTTTACACTTATATATTATTTTTGGGACTAACCTATTAACCCAAGGCCCAGTGCAAATTGTTGTTTTTTTTTGCCTATTTTAGTGTTTCGCAGAAAAGGAATATCAAACGGAATGAAACCTTCGGGAACGTGATATTTGGAACAAACGTGATCCAGAGGACTTGGAGTGGACATCAAGAAACAAACGAGAAGTCCACGAGGCAGGGAGCGTGCCTACCCCCCTTGGGCGTGCCCTCCCCCTCGTGGGCCCTCATGGCTCAACCGACCTACTTCTTCCTCCTATATATACTCATCCAGGAGCACCACAAAACCCTATTTCCACCGCCGCAACCTTCTGTACCCAAGATATCCCATCTTGGGGCCTTTTCCGAAGCTCCACCGGAGGGGGCATCAATCATGGAGGGCCTCTACATCAACTCCATGGCCCCTCCGATGATGTGTGAGTAGTTTACTTCAGACCTTCGGGTCCATTGTTATTAGCTAGATGGCTTCTTCTCTCTCTTTGAATTTCAGTACAAAGTTCTCCTCGATCTTCTTGGAGATCTATTCGATGTAACTCTTTTTGCGGTGTGTTTGTCGAGATCTGATGAATTGTGGGCTTATGATCAAGTCTATCTATGAACAATATTTGATTATTTTAGGAAATCTTTTATGTATGAGTGTTTATCTTTGCAAGTCTCTTCGAATTATTATTTTGGTTTGGCCTCCTAGATTGATCTTTCTTGCAATGGGAGAAGTGCTTAGCTTTGGGTTCAATCTTGCGGTGCTTGATCCTAGTGACAGAAAGGGAAACATCACATATTGTATTGTTGCCCTCGAGGATAAAAAGATGGGGTTTATATTATATTGCTTGAGTTTATCCCTCTACATCATGTCATCTTACCTAATGTGTTACTCTATTCTTATGAACTTAATACTCTAGATGCATGCTGGATAGCGGTCGATGTGTGGAGTAATAGTAGTAGATATAGGTAGGAGTCGGTCTACTTGTCACGGATGTGATGCCTATATACATGATCATGCCTAGTTATTCTCATAATTATTCGCCTAGTGAAACCTATGGCCCCCGGGTCTATTCTCCATCATATTAATCTTCCGTCAACAAGCTATTTCTATTACCTTTTATTTTGCAATCTTCACTTTTACTCTTTATCATAAAAATACCAAAAATATTATTTTATCATCTCTATCAGATCTCACTCTCGTAAGTGACCGTGAAGGGATTGACAACCCCTTTATCACGTTGGTTGCGAGGTTCTTATTTGTTTGTGTAGGTACGAGGGACTTGCGTGTGGCCTCCTACTGGATTGATACCTTGGTTCTCAAAAATTGAGGGAAATACTTATGCTACTTTGCTGCATCACCCTTTCCTCTTCAAGGGAAAACCAATGCAGTGCTCAAGAGGTAGCATTCATTACATGGTATTGTGTGATGATGACCCTTCTTGTGACAAAACCACAATGCGGTTATGCCTTTAAGTCGTGCCTCGACATGTGGGAGATATAGCCGCATCGTGGGCGTTAAATATATAATGGGAGTAATGTTGGATCAATGTGAATACTTTAGGGATTATCACTTGACTCATAAAGGGAAATTTTTATGGGATCAAATTCATACATTGAAATGGTATTCTCGGAATTTATGCCAGAGATATGATTATACTTGTTGCTCTAGGATGAATGCTCCACATCTTCCCTTTTCATGTGAATTTAATGATAATGAAACCTTAGCTTCTTATGCTAATGGTATATATGATTACTATGATGTGGAACGAATAGAAGAATTTGTTGCTTTTAAGGGTGCATATGAAATTGAATCTTTGTTTAAATTTTTTGATGATTTTGATGATTCAGTTTATAGATCTGAAAATCTTGCTATCCTTAAATATTGCTATGATAATTATAAATACAATTACGATATTGATGTATTTATTGAGAATAAGTCTGCTGTCCAAGAAGAGACTAATATTTTGCAGGAATCTATGGAAGAAGAAATTCATGAAACCGCGAGCTCATTGGATGAAAAAGATGATGAGGAGAGCGAAGAACAAACGGAAGAAGAGCAGATTCATTTAATGCCCCTTCGTTCTTACCGAAGGATGAATGCTGTGATAATTGCTATGATCCCGTTGATTCATTTGAAATATCCCTTTTTGATAAACTTGATGCTTGTTATGCTTGTGGCCAAGGCGCCAATATGAATTATGCTTATGGAGATGAACTTGCTATAGTTCCTTCTGTTAAGAATGACATTGTTGCTATTGCACCCACACATGATAGTCCTATTATCTTATTGAATACTCCCAACTACACTATATCGGAGAAGTTTGCTCTTGTTAAGGATTATATTGATGGGTCGCCTTTTACCGTTGCACATGATGATTTTGATGAATATAATATGCATGTGCTTGCTGCTCCTACTTGCAATTATTATGAGAGAGGAACCTGCTTATGCTATGTATATGAAGAGAGTTAGACTTTGTCATTGCATAATATATGTTGTTCTTGTGCTCACTACTAAATTACAAATCATTGTTGATTCAAATTGGCTTTGATATACCTTGGGATCCGGGTGGATTCATTACTTGAGCACTTTATGCCTAGCTTAATGGCTTTAAAGAAAGCGCTGCCAGGGAGACAACCTGGAAGTTTTAGAGAGTCATTTGTTCCTACTAAGTGCTTTTATAAAGTTTAAAAACAAAAAAATAGAGGGGAACCCAAAACTTTTGAAAAAGGAAAGTAAAAGTGAGAGAGACAAGCATTGTTGAAGTGGGGGAGCTCCTTGAACTTTGTTCATGCTCACGGAAACTTTGCGAATCTTAAATTAAAGAAACTTTTCAACAAAAATAATTATCCCCTTGTACAATTCCATTTTATTATAAGAATAATGTTCCAAGGTTTGCCTTTAGGATGTTTAAATTGCTTGTTGGTTTGTGCGGTGCAAAACAGAAACTTTGGCTGTAGTGCGTGATTTTACGTTTTTTACTGGAACGTCAAACGGTTCTGAAACATTTTGCACTGTCTTGATATACAAATTTTTTACTTCTCCTAAAATTTTCAGAATTGTTTGAGTTACAGAAGTATGGTGGATGTTCAAATCTTTACAGACTGTCCTGTTTTCACAAATTGCTGTTATAGCTTCGTTATTTGCAAATGTTTGAATTCTTGTTGAAGCCTCCTTGACTTGTGGCCATAGGATTGTGATAGCATACAGTGGGTATTTTTTTATAATTATACAATAATGTTGCAGCAGTACATGATGGGATTTCATTGCCATATTAACTAACCCCGCCACTAAAAGTTTAGTTAAGTTTTGTATGGATGAAGTGTTCAAAGATCGAGGAGGTCTTGCTGTGAGGAGAAGGAAGAGAGGCAATAGCTCAAGCTTGGGGATGCCCAAGGCACCCCAAGTAAATATTCAAGGAGACTCAAGCATCTAAGCTTGGGGATGCCCCAGAAGGCATCCCATCCTTCTTCAACAAGTATCGGTATGTTTTCGGATTCGTTTCATTCATGTGATATGTGCGAATCTTGGAGCTTCTTTTGCATTTACTTTTCACCTTTATTTCATGCACCATGCTGGTATGAGATAGTCCATGGTTCATTTATAGAATACTCATTGTACTTCACTTATATATTTTGAGTGTGGCTTTATAGATTGCTTCATGTGCTTCACTTTATCATTTGAAGTTTGGATTGCCTGCTTCTGTTCACATAGAAAACCGTTGTTTGTAAAATGCTCTTTTGCTTCACTTATACTCTATTGTTAGAGCATGGTCTTTTGTAGAAAGAATTAAACTCTCATGCTTCACTTATATGTATTTAGAGAGTCAACAAGAATTGGTCAATTGCATGGTTAGTTATAAAATCTTGCATAAAACTTATGGATCACTGAATATGATATGTTTGATTCCTTGCAGTAGTTTTGTGATATAGAGATGATAACATGTTGGAAGTACTAGTAAATGGTTGTGTTTAGTAGGAATATTTGTGTTAAGGTTCGTGATTCCCGAAGCATGCACGTATAGTCTCTCGTTATGCTATGAAGTTGGAGCATGATTTATTATTGATTATCTTCCTTATGAGTGGCGGTCGGGGACGAGCGATGGTATTTTCCTACCAATCTATCCCCCTAGGGGCATGCGTAGTAATACTTTGCTTTGAGGGAAAATAAACTTTTGCAATAAGTATATGACATCTTTATGACTAATGTGAGTCCATGGATTATACGCTCTCTTACCTTTCCACAATTTGCTAGCCTCTACGGTACCATGCATTGCCCTTTCTCACATGGAGACGTGGTGCAAACTTCGCAGGTGCATCCAAACCCCGTGATATGATACGCTCTATCACACATATGCCTTATTACATCTTCCTCAAAACATCCACCATACCTATGTATTATTGCTTTTCCATGGCCATTCTGAGATATATTGCCATGCAAGTTCCACCGCTTCCGTTTGATGACTTGAGCATTCATTGTCATATTGCTTTGCATGATCATATAGCTGACATAGCAGTTGTGGCTCAACCACCGTTCATCATATTTCATACATGTTACGCTAGATCATTGCACATCCTGGTGAATTTCCAGAGGCATTCATATAGAGTCATATTTTGTCATAGGTATCGAGTTTTAATTTTTATTTCTTTTGAGTTATAAGTAAATAGATGTGTGATGATCATCATTCATCATTTTTAGAGCAATGCCCCAGTGAGAAAAGGATGATGGTGACTATGATTCCCCCACAAGTCGGGATGAGACTCCGGACAATGAGAGAAAAAGAAAAAATAAAAGAAAGAGAAAAGAAAGGAAATAAAGAAAAAATAAAAAGAAAAAGAAAAAAAATAAATAAACAAAGAGAGAAGGGGCATTGTTAGTATCATTTACCACACTTGTGCTTCAAAGTAGCACCATGTTTTTCATATGGAGAGTCTCCTATGTTGTCCCTTCCATATACTAGTTGGAATATTTCATTATAGGATTAGATGCACACCCACTTAGTTTTCATATTGAGCTTTCATACACGTATATCTCTTAGTGCATTTGTTGCATGGCAATCCCTACTCCTCACGTTGATATCGATTGATGGGCATCTCCATAGCCTGTTGTTAAGCCGCATCGATGTGAGACTTCTTTTGTCTTCTCTATATTTACCCCTATCATTATACTCTATTACACCAGTAGTGCTATATCCATGGCTTGCGCTCATGTTTTGCGTGGGGGCTGAAAAAGATGAAGCGAGTTAAAAAGTACGAACCAATTGCTCGGCTTGTCATCGGGGTTGTGCATGATAAATACTTTGTGTTAAGAAGACAGAGCATGACAAGACTATATGATTTTGTAGGGATAGCTTTCTTTAGCATTGATATTTTGAAAGACATGATTGTTTGTTGGGATGCCTAAGTATTGATGTCTTTATGTCAAATTATAGACTATTGCTTTGAATCACTTATGTCTTAATATTCATGCCATGATTAGATATATGATCAAGTTTATGCTAGGTAGCATTCCACATCAAAAATTAACTTTTTATCATTTACCTACTCGAGGACGAGCATGAATTAATCTTGGGGATGCTAATACGTCGCCGTCTTATCTATAATTTTTGATTGTTTCATGCCAATATTACAAAACTTTTATACACTTTTGGCAACTTTTTATATGATTTATTGGACTAACCTATTGATCCAGTGCCCAGTGCTACTTCCTGTTTTTGCATGTTTTTTGTATCGCAGAAAATCCATATCAAATGAAGTCCAAACGCGATAAAAATTTACGGAGAACTATTTTGGAATATATGTGATTTTAGGAGGTGGAATCAATGCAAACAGGGGCCCACAGAGCCCACAACCCACCAGGGCACGCCAGGCACCCCCTAGCGCGTCCAGGTGTCTTGTGCCCTCCTCGAAGGTTGGTTGGGCCCTTCTTCTGGTGCAAGAAAGATAATTTATGGAAAAATCATGTAAAATTTTTAGCGCAATCGAAGTTACGGATCTCCGGGAATTAAAGAAACCGTGAAGGGCCAGATCTCGGGAACACGAAACAGAAGAGAACAAAGAGGGAGATCCAATCTCGGAGGCGCTCCCGCTCCTCCGCCGCCATGGAACCAAGGACCAGAGGGGAACTATCCTCCCATCTAGGGGGAAGGCCAAGGAAGAAGAAGAAGGAGGGGGGGTCTCTGCCCCTCGCTTTCGGTGGCGCCGGAGTGACGCCGGGGCAACGATCGGGACGGCGATGTACATCAACAATCTTGCTACTGTCAACACCAACTTTCTCCCCCTCTATGCAACGGTGTAACACCTCTTCTCCCCGCCGTAATCTCTACTTAAACATGGTGCTCAACTCCATATATTATTTCCCAATGATCTATGGTTATCCTATGATGTTTGAGTAGATCCTTTTTGTCCTGTGGGTTAATCGTGGTCTTGGTTGGTATGATTGTATACTTTATTTATGGTGCTGTCCTACGACGCCCTCCGTTCTCACACAAACGTGAGGGGCCCCCGCTGTAGGGTGCTGCAATATGTTCATGGTTCGCTTAAGGTGGGTTGCGAGAGTGACAGAAGCTTAAACCTGAGTAGGTGGGCTATGGTGTATGGGATAAAGAGGACTTGATATTTAATGCTAGGGTTGGGTTTGACGACCTTAATGATCTTTAGTAGTTGTAGATGCTTGCTAGAGTTCCAATCATAAGTGCATATCATCCAAGTAGAGAAACTATGTTAGCCCATGCCTCTCCCTCATATAAAATGGCAACAATGATTACTGGTACTTGTTATCGATTGCCTAGGGACAAATAACTTTCTTGTTGACATAAACCCTTTTTACTAAACACATAACTTTTATTATCTTGCAAAGTACTTCTAGTTTTATTCTTGCAAAGTAGTTCTAGCATCACACCTACAAAATAGTTTCATACTTGTTTCCAGTAAATCAAACGTCAAGTGTGAGTAGAGTTGTATATGTGGTCGATAGAACTTGGGGGAATATTTGTTCTACCTTTAGCTCCTCATTGGGTTCGACACTCTTATTTATCAAAGAAGGCTACAAATGATCCCCTATACTTGTGGTTTGTTAGCCGGCCGCCGTCACGCCCACGCTCCCCATCTTGGAGGGCCTGGGGGACCCAACGGCACCGACCCGACCTATGGCGCCGCCCATCCTACCCAAGGAATGCCACCTCCGGGCGAGGCAAGCTCGGTCGGCCCCTCCTAGGGCCGCGCCGAGACATCACCCTACGGCCGCTGAAACCTGGCGCCGAGCCTGGTGGCCAATGACGCGGGACAGCCAGGTGACGAAGAGAAGACCCCTGCGTTTTCCCCTCACAGAGCTAGGTATCGGGGGCACACGGGGCCGAAGCTCTCCGCGAACCATCGGGGAGCTTCACCAACACCGACAATGACAATAGCCACTAGGTACCGCCGATATCTTAGGAGCACGATTACGCTAATCATGGACCGCATGTAAGACAAGTCACGACAGTAGCCAGAGGCCCCAAGATGATGGCCCCGCCGCAGGCGGGTGGAACACACTAGGGGCTGCGCGGGGGGAGGGGGGAGCCCAGTGCCAGGGTGCCCTCCTGCTCCAGTTTCTCACTTGATTTCAAGGCGCTCCTGAACTGTCGGCTGGAATAGGGGTACCCAGACATGCCTGCCTGCGGCCCATGGCCTGGATCCATCAATGGCATGGTATGGCCCACCTTCCACATCAACAACTCAAGACCCCCGCGAGGGGCCAAGCCTCGCGAGGCGAACGACGCCAAGACCTCTAGAAGGAGCAGCCTCCTCAGGCTTGCTCCTGAGGAGCAGATATTCCTATGCAAGCCTCAGCTCTCGAGGTTCAGGTGACATGAGCCATGATGACCAAGGCCAGGCAGGCGCCAGCGGGCGCATGACAGCAGTTTCCTCTTTCGTGCTAAGGAGGCAAGCGCAGACGCTTAGTCCCGAGGAATCAGCAAAAGGTTTCCATTCGCGTGCAACAAGACCAAGACCGCCAGGACGGAGGTCATGGCCGAGCGCAGCACAGCGTCACGACCAGAGGCTTTTGCAGGCGAAGACCACTTTTGTTAGGATAACATGTACTAGTCGTCTCCCTTCGGATTTGGCCGTTGTGGGATCCCTTCCCGCCTTCATTTGGGGAGATCACCAAGGCCACTATAAATAGGACCTAGCCAGCACCATAGAGGGGGGAACCCGATCGGATCCATTCCATCCTCACCAACTCGCTTCAGCACAAGAATACGCCTCCTCCTGAGGTCGTCTCCCACTGTACTAGTTCATCCTCAGCCCCTCGAGGCCAATCCACCACAAAGCAGGACTAGGGTTTTACACCGCAAGGTGGCCCGAACCTGGGTAAACTGCTATGTCCCATTTCCTTCTTATTCATTGAGCTAGGCCGCGAGATTGGTGAGTAGGCAGACTGGGGAGGTTGAGTTCTTTGCACGCACCCCAGAGTTCGAACCTCTCAAGGGTCTGCAGAACCCGAAATCCGACATAATAATATTAATTTTATTAGTACTCCTATTGCTCCTTCTGCCACTAGTGCAGAGTCTTATGATATTAGTACCGCTTTGTTGAATCTTGTTATGAAAGAACAATTTTCTAGTAATCCTAATGAGGATGCCGTGTCCCATCTCAACACTTTTGTAGAATTGTGTGATATGCAAAATAAAAAGGATGTGGACAATGATATTGTGAAATTAGAAATATTCCCTTTCCCTTTGCCTGGTCATGCAAAAATATGGTTTTCATCTTTGCCATGAAATAGTATTGATTCTTGGGATAAGTGTAAAGACGCTTTTATTACTAACTATTTTCCTCTCGCGAAAATTATTTCCCTTGGAAATCAAATTATGAATTTTAAGCAACTTGAGCATGAACATGTTGCCCAATCTTGGAAAAGGATGAAATTGATGATAAGAAATTTCCCTACTCATGGTTTAAATTTTTGAATGATCATACAAAATTTTTATGCATGATTGATTTTTGTTTCTCAAAATATTTTAGATTTTGCCACGGGTGGTAATTTTATGGAGATTACTTTGGGGTAAGATACTAAATTGCTTGGTAATACTATGGCAAACTATTCAAAGTGGCATACCGAAAGAGATCCTACTAGTAAAAAAGTGAATTCTATTGAAGAAATTCGTACCTTGAGTGATAAAGTTGATGCTTATATGAAATTGGTTGCTAGTAATAATGCTCCTATTGATCCTAATGATGTGACTTTGTCCACTTTTATTGAGCAAAATAATGATCCAATAGATGTGAATTTTGTCTCGCGAAACAATTTTAATAGTAATTCTTAGAGAGGTAATTTTAATCCTAGGCCGTTTCATGGAAATTCCTCTAATAATTATGGCAATTCTTATAATAATAATAGGATGCCCTCTGATCTTGTAAGTAATATTAAATAATTTATCAATGCTCAAAAGTTTTCAACACTATATTAGAAGAAGAATTGGGTAAACTTCATGATATGTCTAGGAGCATCGATAAAATTATTCATGATGTGGAAAATCTTAAGACTAAAATTTTGCCACCCAAGGTTGATATTAATTAATCAATTAAAGCTTTATATGTCTCTATCGATGAAATTAAGAAAAGAACTGCTATGCTTAGAGCTCAAATATAATTTTTGGAAAAAGCGATTCCTCCTATAGTAATGATGAAGATATTAAAATGATCTGTGTTTCTTCTATTGATTCCTTGTTTAGTAATGTTATACTTGATAATAAGGGGACTGAACTAGAGTCAACTTTAGTTAGAAGGCATCCCCATGATTCGGAGGGTAAAAATCTTGATGGAAAAATTTCTAAAAGTGGGTTTAGCGAGGTAAAAACTTTAACTAGTGATGTGCCCACTCTCTTGGATTACAGAGATTTTAATTATGATAGTTGCTCTTTGATTGAGTGTATTTTTTGTTACAATCCATGCTAAATTCACCCAATGCCTATGAACAAAATAAATCTTTCACTAAACATATGGTGTGATGATGAAAGCTTTAGAAGAAAAGTTAGAACTAGATATTTCAATTCCTAGAAAATTATATGATGAATGGGAACCCACCATTAAAGTCAAGATTAAAAATTATTAATGCGATGATTTATGTCATTTGGGTGCTAGTGTTTCCACAATTTCAAAATATCTATGTCATGTGCTAGGTTTTATCAATATGGATGATGTTCTCTTAATTTGCACTTGGCAGATTTTACTATTAAGAACTCTTGGGGTAGAAGTAATGATGTCTTATTCATGCAAATAGGAATTATGTGCCCGTTGATTGTATTGTACTTGACATTGATTGCAATTCGTCTTGCCCCATCATACATGGTAAACCGTTATTGACATGAACGAAGGGAACAATTCCCTAGAACAAGAATCAAGCCACCATATGAGTCAATCATGAGTGCCACCAATGGAACCAAAACCAAAGATGACAACACTTGAAACTATGCATTATGCCTAGCTAGGGGCGTAAAACAATAGTGCTAGTTGGGAGGCAACCCAATAGTTATCTTTTAATTTTTTTGTTTTCCTTTATGTTTTTCAATAAATATACAATTATGCTACGATTATGATTGTTTTTTAGTGTTTGAGCCAAGTAAAGCCTTTGGGATGATTTGGGTGATAATTGCTTTCATTATGTGCATAAACAAAAGCTTTTACGTCCATTAGAAGAATTGTTAAAAAAATTATTAGAGCGACGCAAAATTCTGAATTTTGTATACATGATTTATTTACAAGTTACCCATGTTTTCCTAATGTTTAAGAATTGTTGGAGTTACAGAAGTATGGTCAAAGTTTAGGTTACTACAGGCTGTTCTGTATTTGATAGATTATGTTTTCATTGTATTGTGTGCTTATTTTGATGAATCTATTTATTGTATCGGGGGTGTAAGTCATGGTAAAGTTAGAATATCGTAGGTATAGTCAAATAACAAAATTTGAATGGTTTTGCAACAGTACTTAAAGTGGTGATTTGCTTTACTATACTAACGGATCTCACTAAGGTTTTGTTAAGTTTTGTCTGATTGAACTTTTCATGTTTTCGGTGAGATCACGGTGGATGAAGGAATAAGGAGTGGCAAGAGCCTAAGATTGGGGATGCCCGAGGCACCCCATAGTAATATTCAAGGACTCCCAAGCAACTAAGCTTGGGGATGCCCTAGAAGGCATCCCCTCTTTCTTCTAACGACCATCGATAATTTTACTTGGAGCTATATTTTTATTCGTCACATATCATGAGTTTTGCTTGGAGCATCTTGTATTATATGGGTCTTTGCTCTATTTTCCTTTTAGTTTGTCACAATAATACTTGCTGAACACACTTGTTTGAGAGAGCCACACGCATATCTTGATTTGTTAGAATACTCTATGTGCTTCACTTAAAACTTTTTGAGCTAGGCAGTTTCTCTAGTACTTCACTTATATCCTTTTGAGCACGACTTTGGTTGTATTTGAAAGAAATAAACTCTGTTACTTCACTTATATTATTTTGAGAGTTAGTAAATTTTAAAGAAATATACTCTCTTGCTTCACTTATATTATTATGAGAGTTGATTTTTTTGAAGAAATATTTACGCTCTCGTGCTTCACTTAGATCTTTTTGAGAGTTAAGAATAGTAATGGTAGTTTGCACGAGATATGAATTTGTTCCCAAAGTGATAGATATCCAAGGGGGATATAATAAAGCTTTCATGAAGATCATTAGATATTATAAACTTAATTCCTTGCAATAGTTATGCGATATGGAGAAAGTGATATGTGAGTCATGTTGATGAGTAATTATGCTTTAGTAAGAATATTGATGTAGGGTTTCTGATTCCCTATGCATGCATGTAAAGTCAATAGTTATGCAATGAAATTATATCCTACTTGTGGTACATTATTCGGTGTTAATTATGTTTAATACTTGTTTATGACTGTTTTTTGTTTTTTGGTTGGTTTCTTCTCAATCTATTTGCTAGCCTTCACTTGTACTAAGCGGGAATATTGCTTGTGAATCAAACTCCTTAAATCCAAAGTTGTGCCAATTGCGTCCACCATATCTACCTATATGCAGTATTTCCCTGATGTTCCAAGTAAATTTGTATGTGCCAACCCTAATTTTCAAAATGAATTTCCGTTTTGTGTACTCGTACTGCTCATGAATCGGCAGGGAGTGGCCATTATTTTCCATGCTAGGTATTTTATTCTCGCGGTGAGCTTTTATTCACTAGTCATTGCACGAGAGTGTGGCAGGTCATAGGGATGCCCGGTCCCGAAATGAAAAAAAATATTTACTATAATAAATTCCTCAGAAAGTGTTGGTATGGAAGGCACCCATGGATACGACTATCCATGGATTGTGAAAGAATGGTGGAAAGGAAATAAACTTTAATTTTTGTTTGGGAATCGCCTATAATTTGTCTAGCATGGAAGATATTGGGAATTCTTGGTCGTTTACGTTGACAGGAAAAGCACGCCTCTCAAAACAATTTTATCTCTCAATTTAAGCTATGAGCTCTGGCACCTCTACAAATCTTTGCTTGCCTCTGTGAAGGGCCTATCTATTTACTTTTATGAAATTTTTATATTTATTGAGTCTCCATTTTCTGTTATAAAGCACCAACTAGGGAACACTATTGTCATACTTGTGTATTGGATGTAGTTAATATTTGAGTGTGTTTCATGAATGGATCAATGATTGAGCATAATGGGCCAGGGATAACTTTCTATAGCATTGATATTTCGAAAGACATGGTTGTTTGTTGATATGCTTGAGTGTTGATGACTTCATGTCAAATTATAGACTATTGCTTTGAATCATTCAAGTACAAATGTCCATGCTACAAAGAAAAGAATATATGATGAATATGCACTGCTGCAGGATGCTGCTAACGCGACATTATGATTAGAGACCCTTTCACGAAACTGTGTGCGATGCATTAATCACAAACAGGGATGTGAAAAACCGTCAAAAACGGTGCAAAACGTTTGCGATGGCGGAGCCATCAAACACGTTTCAGATTTTAGTTGCGTGTGTGATCCAGGGCACACAGTTAATCCATTCGAACTATTTGCGATGAGACAGAACAGCAGAAATGGGCAACCATATCAATGTGTGTGTGATATATGGCATAGTTTGCTCCGATGAATTGTTTGCTATTAGCGAGTGCAACAAAAATGGTTAGCCACATCAAGGTGTGTGTGATATACGTCATATGGTTCACTCGGACGAACAGTTTCTGATTAGGGAACACAACAGAAATGGTTCAACTTAACAAGATGTGTGTGATACGTGGCAAACAGCCAACTCGGATGAACGGAGCGCGCCGCGGCTGCCTCAATGGCGAGCAAAACGCTCAGACGGACGAGCAGAGCGTGCCATGGCCGCCTCAACGGCAAGCAACCACGTGATCAACCTTCTGCGATTATCGGTGTTCTGGGAATGGGGGTCCCCATACTTGCCTGCCTGCGGCCTGCGGCGTGGCTCAAGTGGGGGCCCAACACGGCCCATCTTCATCAGCTCAAGCTCAAGACCCTCGCGAGGGGCCAAGCCTCGCGGGGCGGACGACAGGAAGCTTCCTCAAAGGCAGCCTCATCAGGCAGGCTCGCGAGGAGGCGGAGAGATCAATGCAAGGGTACCTCGCGAGGATCCCGTGATGCAAGCCATGACGATCAAGGCCAGGCGGGCGCCGGCCTGCATAGGGTCCTTGTTTCCCCTTTGGTGCAAATGGGGCAAGCACAGGCCAAGGCATCAGGCAAAGGTTGCCATTCCGGTGCAACGAGACCAAGACCAGCAGAGCGGCAGGACGAAGGTCACCGTGGAGCCCAAGATGGCGTCATCACCAGTGCTTTTGGTAGCCGAAGACCACCTTTGGTCAGGATAACTTGTACTAGATGTTCTCCTTCAAAATGGCCAATTGTTGGCACCCTTCCCGCTCAATTATTCGGGGAGAGGCCCAGGGCCTCTATAAATAGAGCTAGCCTCCACAAAGGAAGGGGGGACACCCAGAAAAAAGAGAGGTGATGGAACTCACCCTAGCAGTTCATCGCACCAGCTCAAGAACACCTCTCGCGAGGCTGTTCTTCCCTTGTACTATTCATCATCAGCCCCTGAGGCAATCCACCAGACCACACACTGGAGTAGGGTATTACACCACAATGGTGGCCCGAACCGGTATAAACCTCATGTCTCTTGTGTCATTCATCATTTTCATCTTAGTTTGCACGAGAGGATCGGACGGTGATCGGTAGGGGAGAGATCTCCGCGCACACCCCAGTGTTCGAACCTCAAGGGTCTGCCGAAACCCGAAATCCGACATTTGGTGCGCCGGAGTCCCCCCTCCTGACGACCCGCTCTCCCTCGACATCGCATCCCGCCTTCATGGCGGACAACGCGCCACCTGCTCCAGCAACGGATGCCAACACTGGGGCCAGGGGGCGCCGGGCCTTGGCCCTCGCCTTGTGACAGGTGCAGTGGCCGCGCAAGTTCAGGCCCGAGATGTCGCCGTGCTACGACGGCGCGACAGACCCGATGATTTTCCTGCTGGCATACGAGCAGGCCGTCCTCGGAGCCGGGGGCGAAAATCGGGTGATGGCCAACTGGTTACCCATGGCCCTCACCGGCATCCCGTGCGCGTGGCTTCTCCACCTGCTACCGGCCTCTGTCACCTCCTGGGAGGAGCTGCGCGACCTCTTCCTCGCCCGTTTCGCCGCACCAGCGCCGCCCGTCGTTGCAGCTCTCCTGGGTGGCTCCCAAGCACCACCCTCGAGCCATCACGTCAAGCCGTTCACCCGCCGGATCAGCACCGTCTCCAAGCGCCGAGAAGCCCCCCTGGGTTGGGTGGCGCCCGAGGCCGATCTAACCTTCGACTCGGAGGACCACCCCGTCAACCCCATTGGTTCGGGCGCGCTCCCAATGCTATGCACCCCCACCATCTGCCAAGTGGCCGTCACCAGGACCCTCATCGACGGTGGTGCCAGCCTCAACATGCTCTCGGTGGAGGCCTTCAGCCTCCTCCACGTGCCGTTGGAGCGGCTCTGACCCAGCAGGCCTTTCTCAGGCGTCGGAGCCGGTTCCACCGCCTCCTTGGGGCAGATCCGCCTCCCAGTGACCTTCGGCACCTGTGATAACTTCCGCATGGAGCTGATCGACTTCGACATCGCCCCCATCGGCCTCCCCTACAATGCCATCCTCGGCTATCCAGACCTGGCTCAGTTCATGGCAGCAACTCACCCGGCATACAACCTCATGAAGATGCCTGGGAGCAGCGGTGTCCTCACCGTGTCAGGAGACACAAGGGATGCGCTGCAGGTGCTCCAGCTTGTTTTCAGGGCGGCCGCGGTGGCGTAGTCCACTGGCACCGACGCCCTTGAGCCCAAGGGGGCTGCGCCGGCTAAAAAGAAGCAGTTGTTCACCCAAGACAAGGCAGAAACCAAGCAGGTACCAGTCGACGAGGACGGGTCCGCTAGCGCCACCTTCACCATAGGGGCCAACCTCAAGCCCGAGCAAGAGAAAGCCCTGATCGGTTTCCTGCATGCGAACAAGAAGGTGTTTGTGTGGGAACCTGATCAGTTAGCAGGGGTCCCAAGGGAAGTGATTGAGCATCACCTCAACGTGTGCCCCAATGTGCGCCCCGTGAAGCAGAAGGCAAGGCGGCAGTCTACTAAGAAACAAGCTTTCATCGTTCAAGAGACCCGAAAGCTAGAGGCGGCAGGAGTTATCCGCGAGGTCCGCTACCCTGATTGGCTGGCTAATCCGGTCGTTGTGACAAAAAAGGGAGGAAAGGAGCGCATGTGCGTCGACTTCACCAACCTCAACAAGGCCTCCCCGCAGGATCCATTTCCGCTCCCCCGCATTGACCAGATAGTCGACTCCACCATAGAGTGTGACCTATTGTGCTTCCTAGATGCCTTCTTAGGCTATCACCAGATCAAGATGGCGGTAGAAGACATGGAGAAGACGGCCTTCCTGACCCCGTGTGGAGTGTCCTGCTATACGTGCATGCCGTTTGGGTTGCGCAACGCAGGCGCGACCTTTCAGCGGCTGATGCACATCGCCTTAGGCCGACAGCTCGGGAGGAACGCAGAAGCTTACGTTGATGACATTGTGAAGTCTCGTGAGGCAAGGACCCTGATACAGGACCTGGAAGAAACCTTCGCGAGCCTCAACGAAGTGGACCTATGGCTCAATTCGGAGAAGTGCGCATTTGGAGTCCCCTCAGGCAAGCTCCTGGGTTTCCTCGTATCCCACAGGGGCATCGAGGCCAACCCGGAGAAGGTCAAGGCAGTTGAAGACATGAGCCTGCCAAGGACCCTCAGAGAAATGCAGAAGATCACTGGGCGTGTAACTGCGCTGGGGCGTTTCATCTCCAAGCTGGGGGAACGAGCGCTGCCCTTCTTCAAGCTGATGAAGAAAAAGGGCCCCTTCGAATGGACTGAAGAGGCCGACAAGGCATTCCAAGACCTCAAGAGGTACCTTACCAGTCCACTAGTAATGGTAGCTCCGCGTCCTCGGGAGCCCCTAGTGCTCTACCTTGCGGCCACCCCCTACTCCGCCAGCACAGCCCTGGTAGCGGTCAGGGAGGAGCGCTGTGCCAAGGCCGCATCAACCGTCCAAACTGAAGTGAAGCAGAGCCAGGAGGACCTCGCGAACGCCGCAACTGGAGCTGGAAAGGAACAGCCGTGGCAGGAGAACGCACCCGGAGCAGGAAAGGCCCCTTCGGGCGACCAAGCACTGGGAGCTCCGTCATCTCAAGAGATGCCTCGACCTCTGGAGGACGCAAGTAGTGCCAGCACCCTCAACCTCGTCGAGCACCACGTGTATTTCGTCAGCACAGTGCTACGGGACGCGAGGGTGCGGTACCCCATGCCTCAAATGCTCCTCCTCGCGCTATTGGTGGCCTCACGCAAGCTGCGGCACTACTTCCAAGGCCACCCCATCAAGGTCGTCTCAGCATACCCCTTGGAGAGGGTACTCAGGAGCCCCAACTCAGCTGGAAGTGTTGCTGAATGGAACATCGAGCTACAGGCATTTCAGCTAGAATTCAGTACGACCAGAGTCATCAAGGGAGCCGCGCTAGCGGATTTTGTGGCAGAATGGGCAGAAGCGCCGGGTCTCGAGGCAGGCGAAGACCGATCACTTACCCCGGGAAGTGAAGCACCGGATGGCTGGGTCATGTACTTTGATGGGGCGTTCTCCCGACATGGTGTGGGAGCTGGCGCAGTGCTCGTATCCCCTACCCAGGACAAACTCTACTATGCCGTGCAACTTTGCTTCCAGCATAGAGAAAAGGTCTCCAACAACATAGCGGAGTACGAAGGCCTAATAGCAGGCTTGAAGGCCGTAGTTTCCTTAGGGGTGAAGCGCCTCATCATTAAGGGCGATTCGCAGCTCCTCATCAACTTCTCCAACAAGATATACGAGCCAAAGGACGAGCACATGGAAGCCTACCTCGCTGAGGTTCGCAAGATGGAGAAACAGTTCTGGGGACTGGAGTTGCAGCATGTGCCTCGCGGCACCAATCAGGAGGCTGACGACATTGCCAAGAGGGCATCTAGGTGGCTGCCTCAGGAGCCCGGCGTCTTTGAGGAGTGGCTCTTTAAACCCTCGGCGGTGCCGTCGCTGTCGAGCATGGCACAACCAAGGGAGGACCTCCCTCAGCCGCCTACCTCAGGAGGCCCGGTCTGCGGCCCAGCTTCAGGGGCACGCCTGCTCCTGGTGTTAGAGCCTCAGGAAGGGTGTTGGATCCCGGAGCTCAAGAACTACCTGATGCAAGGGACTCTGCTGGAGAATGAGGAGGAGGCGGAGCGTGTGGCGCGGCAGGCCACGGCTTATTGCCAGGATGGCGAGCTCTACAGGAAGCAACCAAATGACATGTCCCTACGCTGCATCTCCCGAGACCAAGGGAAGGAGCTACTAGCGGACATACACGACGAAGACTGTGGGCACCACTCGTTGTCACGGACCCTCGTCGGCAAGGTGTTCCGTAGTGGATTCTATTGGCCCACAGCACTCAACGACACCATTGAGCTTGTGAAGGCTTGCGAGGCCTGCCAGTTTCACGCTAAGCAGATCCATCAGCCTGCGGGGGGTCTACAGACTATACCCCTCTCATGGTCGTTCGCAGTTTGGGGGCTCGACATTCTGGGCCTGTTTCCTTGGGCACCAGGGGGCTACCGGTACCTCTATTCACCATGGACAAATTCACCAAATGGGCTGAGGTGGAAGCCGTCCGCACAATCCCGGCAGGCTCAGCGGCCAAATTCATCAAGGGCCTCGTGAGCCGATTTGGGGTGCTTAACCGCATCATCACCCACAACGGTTCGCAATTCACCAATAATCTCTTCAAAACGTACTATGCTAACCTTGGAACGCAGATATGCTACGCTTCGGTAGCACACTCCCGGAGCAACGGCCAGGCCGAGCGGGCCAACGCGGAGGTCCTGAGGGGCCTCAAAGCCAGGACCTTCAAGAAGAAGCTGGAGGCCTGCGGCAGGGGCTGGTACGACGAGCTCCAGTCCGTGTTGTGGTCAATCCGCACAACTGCGACCAAACCGACTGGCGAGACCCCGTTCTTCCTCGTCTATGGAGCAGAGGTTGTCCTCCCTCACGAGGTCAGGCGTCGCTTCGCATGGGTCCTGGCGTTCGACGAGACGCAGTAGGACGCCATGCGGGGGATGGATCTCGTGCTGGGGGAGGAACGCCGTCGGGAAGCCGCACTGCGAGCGGCAAGGTACCAACAGGCGCTATGATGGTACCACTACCGCAACATCCACCCCAGGACCCTTGAGGTCGGGGATCTCGTGCTCAGACGGGTTCTCTCCAAGGAGGGGCTGCACAAGATCTCTCCCATGTGGGAGGGCCCGTTCAAGGTTGTTCATGTTTCTAGGCCTGGCTCCGCGCGCTTGGAGACCCCGGAGGGAGTACCCATCCAGAACGCATGGAATATTCAACATCTCCGGAGGTTCTACCCCTGAGCGAGGCCCAGCGCCAAGGAAAGGCCCGGTGCCTGTGAAGAAGGCGAATGCCTGTGAAGCTGCATTTTGGAAAAGGCCCGGTGCCTGTGAAGAAGGTGAATGCCTGTGAAGCTGTGTTTTGGAAAAGGCCTGGTGCATGTGAAGAAGGCGAATGCCTATGAAGCTGCGTTTTGGAAAAGGCCTGGTGCCTGTGAAGAAGGCAAATGCCTATGAAGCTGCATTTTGGAAAAGGCCCGGTGCCTGTGAAGAATGCAAATGCCTGTGAAGCTGCATTTTGGAAAAGGCCTGGTGCCCGTGAAGAAGGCAAATGCCTATGAAGCTGCCACGTTTCGAGAAAGGCCCGGTGCCTGTGCAGAAGGACAATGCCTGTGAAGCTCGCCGCCCATGACACTCTCACGTAATAATGAGTGGGGCTGTACACGCCCCGAAGTCTCCGGAGTGCCGCCCTTGGGCCTCGGGGGCTCCCGCCCACGCTCAGTGGCAGCACTTAGCTCCGCGCTGGTGAGAAGACGTCGAAGACTAGAATAGGTGCCGGGCGTGGCTTTTTCATTTGCTTTCTGCAGTTGGCGTGTTTATTCCTGTTTGAAATCTTATTGGTGTTGTTGGCGTTCGTGGCTTGTGACTCTTTGTCTTTCTCGCTCGTCTCGTTTTCTCTCGCACAAGTCTCACGAGGGATGTTCGCGTCCTCGCGAGGGTCTTCCTCCCCGATCGTCTGGAGCTTTCCTGTCCGAGTCCTCTGCAGGAGCACCCCTCCCAGTCCATGCCTCACGGGCATCGCGACACAAACGCAGGACCTAGGCTGATCGCCCCCGCTGCCGGGACCAAAGGTTACCCCTCCTCTAACTAATCCTTGCAGGGCATGAAGCGCATGGCGAGGCCTCAGCCTCTGGAGGTGAGTGCCGCGTCAAGCTCCACCAAGCTCAAATGACTCCCGCACATGGACACGCAGCACGGAAACATAGCGCAGAGATGGCAAAAGCAACGCGACACTTGATAGCAACAGTTGTAACACGCCCCCACGGGGCCCTGTACTACCTTCTTCTTACGCATGAAAGGAAGGAAACAAAATGGACATGACCTGTCCAACACCAACCTACAGCAAAAGCTCGAGCCGCTCCTGGGGGCAGGTGGACGCCTTCTCACGCTTCACGAGGGCGCAGCGGCGGGTGGACCCGCTGCCTTCACCCAGGCAGGCGCGGTGGCGTGGGGGCTGGTGGCGGCCACCGCTGGAGGAGCTGCTGTCTGAGGGAGAGTCGCCGAAACTTGGTGAACCCCGAGCACCGCCGCCTGTACGCCAGTCGCCATCTTCATCTTGGTCGGTGCCGGGGCTGGGCAGGCGGCCGCGGTCGTCGTCCTCAGGGCAGCACCCGGCACGGCGACCATCTTCCCCAAACACCCTCACTTAGAGGGTGGCGTCACCATCGAACTTGAAGTACATGGTACACCACCAGCCCAGGCCGCGCGCGCGGGCAAACGTTTGCTAGCCGTGCGTCAGGGCCTCGTTCCCAGAGATGGAGACCTCCAGTGAAGCCCAGGAGGCCCTGCTGCAGCAGCCGTCTGCCTGGAGCCAGAAGCCGCACCGAGCGCTGGCCGGCGGTTCATCTACGAAGAAACGTGGGAGCTGGAGCCGGGTGCTGGATGGGTCCACCGACCACACTACAAACTCCGGCAGCACCTCCGCAGAGCGGAAGCATGGTCTAGGGGGGCGCACACCCATGGCGTGCGCCCCGTCGGCAACCGGGCGCTGACCACCATGCAGGGAACCGTCTCCATGACCGCGGGAGGCTACCACGGGGACCGTGGTGTACTCGCGAGGGCGGCCTCGGCCGCGCTTGGTCGGGGGAGGATCAGGCCCTGCCCGGGGTGCCTTTCCTTTCTCTGCAGCCGAGAATCTCTTTGGGGCCATGGGGACGGTGATTAGCCAAGAAGAAGAAAAGGAGCAGCAAGCAGGGATGGACTGAAGGGGCTCGCCCAGCCCCGTACTTATAGCCGGAGGAGGCCAACCGCCGAGCACCACGATCACAGGTAATCATGACCGGTTTCTCTGCATGCAGGGACTTCTCAAGTCATGCGGTCGCCGAGGCGTCGTGGGAAGCGCATACGCCAACGTCTAGTCAATCACCACGCAGCGCCCAAGGCCGCAGGCTGTTAGGGCCCGCAGCGCTTTGCGCTTGCCCCTTCGCTTCCTTGCCAGACCAAGCCCTGGCGAGCCTTGGGCCCGGGGGCTACTGTCGGCGTTCTGGGAACGGGGGTCCCCAGACTTGCCTGCCTGCGGCCTGCGGCGTGGCTCAAGTGGTGGCCCAGCACGGCCCATCTTCATCAGCTCAAGCTCAAGACCCTAGCAAGGGGCCAAGCCTCGTGCGGCAGATGACAGGAAGCTTCCTCAGAGGCGGCCTCATCAGGCAGGCTCGCGAGGAGGCGGAGAGATCAATGCAAGGGTACCTTGCGAGGATCCCGTGACGCAAGCCATGATGATCAAGGCCAGGCGGGCGCCAGGCGGGCGTCGGCCTGCACAGGGTCCTTGTTTCCCCTATGGTGCAAAGGGGGCAAGCACAGGCCAAGGCATCAGGCAAAGGTTGCCATTCCGGTGCAACGAGACCAAGACCAGCAGAGCGGCAGGACGGAGGTCAACATGGAGCCCAAGGCGGCGTCATCACCAGTGCTTTTGGCAGCCGAAGACCACCTTTGTCAGGATAACTTGTACTAGATGTTCCCCTTCAAAATGGCCAATTGTTGGCGCCCTTCCCGCTCAATTATTTGGGGAGAGGCCCAGGGCCTCTATAAATAGAGTTAGCCTCCACAAAGGAAGGGGGGACACCCAGAAAAAAGAGAGGTGACGGAACTCACCCTAGTAGTTCATCGCACCAGCTCAAGAACACCTCTCGCGAGGCTATTATTCCCTTGTACTATTCATCATCAGCCCCTGAGGCAATCCACCAGACCACACACTGGAGTAGGGTATTACACCACAATGGTGGCCCGAACCGGTATAAACCTCATGTCTCTTGTGTCATTCATCATTTTCATCTTAGTTTGCACGAGAGGATCGGACGGTGATCGGTAGGGGAGAGATCTCCGCGAACACCCCAGTGTTCGAACCTCAAGGGTCTGCCGGAACCCGAAATCCGACATTTGGTGCGCCGGAGTCCCCCCTCCTGACGACCCGCTCTCCCTCGACATCGCATCCCGCCTTCATGGCGGACAACGCGCCACCTGCTCCAGCAACGGATGCCAACACTGGGGCCAGGGGGCGCCGGGCCTTGGCCCTCGCCTTGTGACAGGTGCAGTGGCCGCGCAAGTTCAGGCCCGAGATGTCGCCGTGCTACGACGGCGCGACGGACCCGATGATTTTCCTGCTGGCATACGAGCAGGCCGTCCTCGGAGCCGGGGGCGACAATCGGGTGATGGCCAACTGGTTACCCATGGCCCTCACCGGCATCCCGTGCGCGTGGCTTCTCCACCTGCTACCGGCCTCTGTCACCTCCTGGGAGGAGCTGCGCGACCTCTTCCTCGCCCGTTTCGCCGCACCAGCGCCGCCCGTCGTTGCAGCTCTCCTGGGTGGCTCCCAAGCACCACCCTCGAGCCATCACGTCAAGCCGTTCACCCGCCGGATCAGCACCGTCTCCAAGCGCCGAGAAGCCCCCCTGGGTTGGGTGGCGCCCGAGGCCGATCTAACCTTCGACTCGGAGGACCACCCCGTCAACCCCATTGGTTCGGGCGCGCTCCCAATGCTATGCACCCCCACCATCTGCCAAGTGGCCGTCACCAGGACCCTCATCGACGGTGGTGCCAGCCTCAACATGCTCTCGGTGGAGGCCTTCAGCCTCCTCCACGTGCCGTTGGAGCGGCTCTGACCCAGCAGGCCTTTCTCAGGCGTCGGAGCCGGTTCCACCGCCTCCTTGGGGCAGATCCGCCTCCCAGTGACCTTCGGCACCTGTGATAACTTCCGCATGGAGCTGATCGACTTCGACATCGCCCCCATCGGCCTCCCCTACAATGCCATCCTCGGCTATCCAGACCTGGCTCAGTTCATGGCAGCAACTCACCCGGCATACAACCTCATGAAGATGCCTGGGAGCAGCGGTGTCCTCACCGTGTCAGGAGACACAAGGGATGCGCTGCAGGTGCTCCAGCTTGTTTTCAGGGCGGCCGCGGTGGCGTAGTCCACTGGCACCGACGCCCTTGAGCCCAAGGGGGCTGCGCCGGCTAAAAAGAAGCAGTTGTTCACCCAAGACAAGGCAGAAACCAAGCAGGTACCAGTCGACGAGGACGGGTCCGCTAGCGCCACCTTCACCATAGGGGCCAACCTCAAGCCCGAGCAAGAGAAAGCCCTGATCGGTTTCCTGCATGCGAACAAGAAGGTGTTTGTGTGGGAACCTGATCAGTTAGCAGGGGTCCCAAGGGAAGTGATTGAGCATCACCTCAACGTGTGCCCCAATGTGCGCCCCGTGAAGCAGAAGGCAAGGCGGCAGTCTACTAAGAAACAAGCTTTCATCGTTCAAGAGACCCGAAAGCTAGAGGCGGCAGGAGTTATCCGCGAGGTCCGCTACCCTGATTGGCTGGCTAATCCGGTCGTTGTGACAAAAAAGGGAGGAAAGGAGCGCATGTGCGTCGACTTCACCAACCTCAACAAGGCCTCCCCGCAGGATCCATTTCCGCTCCCCCGCATTGACCAGATAGTCGACTCCACCATAGAGTGTGACCTATTGTGCTTCCTAGATGCCTTCTTAGGCTATCACCAGATCAAGATGGCGGTAGAAGACATGGAGAAGACGGCCTTCCTGACCCCGTGTGGAGTGTCCTGCTATACGTGCATGCCGTTTGGGTTGCGCAACGCAGGCGCGACCTTTCAGCGGCTGATGCACATCGCCTTAGGCCGACAGCTCGGGAGGAACGCAGAAGCTTACGTTGATGACATTGTGAAGTCTCGTGAGGCAAGGACCCTGATACAGGACCTGGAAGAAACCTTCGCGAGCCTCAACGAAGTGGACCTATGGCTCAATTCGGAGAAGTGCGCATTTGGAGTCCCCTCAGGCAAGCTCCTGGGTTTCCTCGTATCCCACAGGGGCATCGAGGCCAACCCGGAGAAGGTCAAGGCAGTTGAAGACATGAGCCTGCCAAGGACCCTCAGAGAAATGCAGAAGATCACTGGGCGTGTAACTGCGCTGGGGCGTTTCATCTCCAAGCTGGGGGAACGAGCGCTGCCCTTCTTCAAGCTGATGAAGAAAAAGGGCCCCTTCGAATGGACTGAAGAGGCCGACAAGGCATTCCAAGACCTCAAGAGGTACCTTACCAGTCCACTAGTAATGGTAGCTCCGCGTCCTCGGGAGCCCCTAGTGCTCTACCTTGCGGCCACCCCCTACTCCGCCAGCACAGCCCTGGTAGCGGTCAGGGAGGAGCGCTGTGCCAAGGCCGCATCAACCGTCCAAACTGAAGTGAAGCAGAGCCAGGAGGACCTCGCGAACGCCGCAACTGGAGCTGGAAAGGAACAGCCGTGGCAGGAGAACGCACCCGGAGCAGGAAAGGCCCCTTCGGGCGACCAAGCACTGGGAGCTCCGTCATCTCAAGAGATGCCTCGACCTCTGGAGGACGCAAGTAGTGCCAGCACCCTCAACCTCGTCGAGCACCACGTGTATTTCGTCAGCACAGTGCTACGGGACGCGAGGGTGCGGTACCCCATGCCTCAAATGCTCCTCCTCGCGCTATTGGTGGCCTCACGCAAGCTGCGGCACTACTTCCAAGGCCACCCCATCAAGGTCGTCTCAGCATACCCCTTGGAGAGGGTACTCAGGAGCCCCAACTCAGCTGGAAGTGTTGCTGAATGGAACATCGAGCTACAGGCATTTCAGCTAGAATTCAGTACGACCAGAGTCATCAAGGGAGCCGCGCTAGCGGATTT